>NW_022639491.1:2206291-2247457 GCF_010583005.1 Odontomachus brunneus | reverse complement strand
CACACACACACACACACACACACACACACACACACACACACACACACACACACACACACACACACACACACACACACACACACACACACACACACACACACACACACACACACACACACACACACACACACACACACACACACACACACACACACACACACACACACACACACACACACACACACACACACACACACACACACACACACACACACACACACACACACACACACACACACACACACACACACACACACACACACACACACACACACACACACACACACACACACACACACACACACACACACACACACACACACACACACACACACACACACACACACACACACACACACACACACACACACACACACACACACACACACACACACACACACACACACACACACACACACACACACACACACACACACACACACACACACACACACACACACACACACACACACACACACACACACACACACACACACACACACACACACACACACACACACACACACACACACACACACACACACACACACACACACACACACACACACACACACACACACACACACACAAACTTTTTGTCAAAGTTGTAAAAAAGATAGTATAATAATTTTCGCTTCTTTCGCATTACAGGGCCAATACTAGGAATAAACAAAATATGCAACGTAAAAATAAATCCACTACAGGGAGAGTCCACAAAAAATCGTTTAAAAAACATTAACTTTGTAATACAACTCAATTGTTATAAACGTACATTGTTATAAACGTATGCCACACTTTACTTGATTTTTTTTCTTTTTTATTATAGAACCATTACAATACGCCTCACAGACTGACAAATGAATAGACTGATTAATTGGTTATTTAATCAGATTATGTATACTTTTCATAGTCTATAACCTGTTTGAGAAAATTGCAGTACCATGCCGAAATCGTATACACTCGTAAAGATATAGTTTTGACAGTATCAATGTTGATAGTATCAATGATCAAAAAAAGATATTTAATATTTTGATAAATAGTAATACATACATACATACATACATACATACATATATATATATATATATATATATATATATATAAAAGTTTTAAATAACAATATGATAAATAAACCATATATCTAGTAAGAGAATTAATATTATGTATAATAAAAATAATAATGTGGGAGAAAAGAGGAACTGATTATAAATATAAATATATATATATATAAATTTAGAAAAAAAATTATGCAAAGTTTCAACGTGCATCGTACTGTAATTTCTATGAAGAGATAACAGGTATATATTATGTTAATTCTATAATAATATTTATGTAATTTCATTCATCCATCGCCATTCACGAATTTACCCTCAATTTTCATTCGCATATTCAAATTTAATTTAGATGAATATATAAGTTTAATAATCTTAATGCTGGGAATTGAAATAGAATTTAGAACCTAGGCCCACATTTAAATTACTCGAAAATCTATTCAAATTCGTACCCAAAAGTCTTTTCTACCTTTTTTTCGATTATTATTATACGTTACGCTTATAATATATGCTTAATAAATAAAATCGAAACTACGTGTCTTTTGTGTAAAAAGATCGTGAGAATCACGTATTTATCAATATAAATTGAGGTGTCACGCAATGATATCTTCCAGACGATATACACACAATTTTAATTTTAAGTTTATTTATAAATACAAAAGTGTCGATAGTTTTCGCAAGTTCTCGCAATTTTCGTTTCTATCGTTACACATAGATCCTATTCGATTTGCGATAAGAAATCAATGTGATGAAATAGCGATAGTATGTATAAATATTACTTATTTATTTAAACGAAAATTGCTTATTACCGCCACAATGTAACATCAATATATTCACATATAAAGTATATGAGAACATTAGAGCTGTTCTCATATGTGACCAATGATTGATGAAAAGATTCTTATGTACTTTATAAATTTAGACACACAACACACACTTAATCTCTGATTAGGCGAGCATAATAAAAAATACATCAAAATATTTCAGCTTAACGTATCTTATTAAGATTCTGTAGATACGATATTTCATCAATTAATTGCAGGTATAGAAGAATTTTGGATACAAATTCGACTTAACAGACGATCTTGCAATAAAGGGATAGTGAATTATATAAATTGAAATAGAAAATATTAACGGTAACGTGTAAAAAAATGAATATCTCAAACATCCAGATTTCGATTAACTCCTTATAGAAGATCAATTTGATTTAATATCGATGTTTCTCCGTACCGATGCATGCTGTTTATAAGAGAAGAGATTGTCAATATAAACATTAAAATATTTTTTAACAAAAAAATAATTATTATTTATCGAACTAATCAAATCGACACGAACATTCGCTGGTAAATAAAACAGAACATTTTGTAAACACAAAGTTGTAATATTCAGAGAGAGAGTTTGAAGTCTTATCGTCAAATCTATAAATACATTTCCCTTGAAAAAATGATTGTATTCGTATAAATCCTGGCAATAATTACGGCTAAAGACTGTGGCGATAATGACGATACTCGTATTATTAAAAACCAACGATCTCGGATCGTAAACGCGACAGTCACACGATTTTTAATCTAATATGTATTGTTTACGCAACAAAACTATAGTATTTTCCTTTGCAGTTTATAAAGTGACGATATATTTGATACATCTGAATATACTTCTCTTGCAGAAAAAAATGGATTTGCTTTATTCATTTGTCAATAAAATATGTTGACAATATTGTTTATGTATGTATATATTTATATATATATGCTTGCTGTCTAAACTGAATGCTATTTTTATCTGCAAAACAACGACGCGACAGCATTCGCAAAGACAAAAAAATTTTTTCATCCATTTTATATAGTGCAAAAATGAACAATGTAATAATGAATAAGAGCTTCAATCCAAGGAATCGGTAGCATGCTTTGTAAAAATGTTCACTCTACACGGTTACACGGCCATTTGAAAAAATTACTTTTGTTACACCGTTAGTTATGTGATGCGTCGTATAATTCATAAAAGTAACAGGAAATAAACGCATTCGTATATTTCGACTTTTTTATAACGAAATAAACGCATTCGTGAGTCTGTATATATTCTTTGTGAGAAAGTAACAGACTCTTCGTTTCTTTTTGCGTTTTTCCTTTTTACCCATAAGTTGCAAGTCCGATGAACTTTCTGGATTGCAAGCCTACACGCGTTAATTATCATCTGACGTTACTGTGTCATAATCTTAACATCTTATATCCTAGAAATACACGAACGACTTAGGTTTATTAATTGTACATAACCAAAATATTCTGTTTTCTAATTTGTAAAGTATCTTTTAGATTCTTTAATTTTTTTTTCGTCATCGCGCTCTTTATGTCTCTTTCCCCATCCCATTATCCCCAGCATATAATATTTCAATCAATCACTGAATTATTTATTTACTTTGTCTGATTCCCGTAATGCCCTCTTTGCCGGTGGTTCCTCAATCTGAAATGTGAAATATTAGATATTATATACACGCAATAAAGAGATACATTTAGGAACTTACAAGGAAACTCACACAAGTGTCATGAACTTGTAATATGATGTACTTTAGATCAAAATAATAAATACGTTTTTATTATATGTGCCCTTTCGCAAGTTTAGGGGATGAAATACCCCTTTGAAGAAAATTGTTTTCATTCAAAGGGAATATAATGAAAATTATAAGAGATAGAAAAAAATATTTTGAATAAAAGTTGAATAGTTTGAAGAGGACTTTACAAAAATTATTTTAATAATTATAATAAGAAGTGGTGGGGGAAATATTAACAAAAATTTGTTTTTTAAATAATATCTGTAAAGTACTATTCAAACCTTTAACTTTTATTCAAAATATTTCTATCTCTTATAGTTTTCATTATATTCTTTTCAAATGAAAAAAAACCGATTTTCTTCAAAGGGATATTTCACCTCCTAAACTTACGAAAGGGCACATATAATAAAAAACGTATTTGTTATTTTAATCTAAAGTACAACATATAGTACAAATTCATGAAAATCGGAGACGGACACTTGTATTTCCTTATTAGTTAAGAAATCAATCTACCTCTTCTTCCAAGCCAGGTAGTTGAATTCTGGTTTCTGATGCTTCGGCAGGCTGAAAATAAATTTAATTAAATGAACGAACCAATATATTTCACGTGTATGTATGTGTTGTGCGCTCCAACGTTATAACATGTTAAAAGGAAAGATCTTTTAAAGAGGGTGTAACATTATATTCTAACGCTTCATCAAAGGAATGTTACCTGTGCATCGATACATTCCACTTCTCCAACTTGTAGCTTGAAATCATAGTTATACATACACGAAGAATTAAATAATATCCGTACTAATTAAATAATATAGTAATTTTATTAATACTAGTAATATAAAATTGATATGAAAAATATATCTCTCTATAAATCTACGATGAACGTCTGTATTAAACCACAAGTAAATTCCGTAAATTATCCAGAAATCATCGCGATACCATTCCGAAAATCGATCAACTTACCCTTGCATCTGTTTCGTTAGGTCCGATGCCTATTTCTTTCTGTTGTTTGGACTTAGTCCTGCGCTGTGGTCTGTCGCTAACTGAGTGCGTATTGTGGAATGATCCTTTGCCCTTCTGAGTAGTCATGTTCACTTGCATTTCCGCAGGTAAGTAATTTTTGGTGTTGCTCACCATCTCGTCCGCTGTACGTTTGAAGTACATTGTAGGAATTCGCGTCTCGCTGGGGAACTCCTTCATGTCGAAATTGGTGGTTTTTGTGTATATTACATTCATCGCCAAGTCACAGACAGTCCATAGTTTCTGCACGCAATAAAGACAAAGATCATTAATACAATACATCCGGAAAGAATCGAAGTTTTCTAATTTATGGTAATTACATAGTTCATGTCGTTGTCCTCAGGTTTCAACGCGTCTTTGTGACTCTTCATACGTTCCACGAGATTTTTATAAAATCCGTAGCAATAATATTCGTTCTTCGTGATGAGAGGTTCCAAGATGAACCAGAGACATTGTTGAATGATCTTTAATTGGCTTATCATCGAGTGACTCGTGAATTCGGGATCGTGTGCGAGAATAGGTACTGCGAAAACTAGCATGTAATCTGGCAAAATATGGGGCAGTTGACCTGCGAGATAACGAAATAACGAAATAAATTCTCATATAATTATAAAAGTGTTGTTTACAATTTTTTATTTATTCTCTTACCCATGGCTCGTTCAACGGTACCCAAAGAAAGTGTTTTCACGTAATCCCTTCTTTTGTTTATGTCCGTCTGCATATACGTTTTCAATACACACTTTAACCTTTTGTCCTGTTCCTTACCAGCCAAGGCGTAATACCCCATGAAATCTAATGGCAGACATTTGTTCGGAATCCCTCTTCCAAGACCTTTATGCAATTTACTGCCGAAGGCTTCTCTAACTTGGGGAACTTCATCCTAAAATTACCAAGCCGATGACTTAGATCTTTTATACACATGCGTTAAAAATATTATATCGACAATTTATTATAGGACAATAGATTATTTCCAACGTACCACCATGAGTTGCGAAAGATTATAGAATTGTTCCGCAGTAAACTGATCGCCGACGCCTTTCTGCTCGCATATCTTCAACATCGAGCAACCCGCCTGCAGCCGCAGCCAACTCATCTCGGCTTTGCTGAGACGTCCCTGTTGCAGCAGATCTCCCTTGTTCACTACAAAGGCGTTCAGCATTCTGAACGTCTTTTGCGCCGACAATACATCGGTTTTCAGTCCCAGCAACCAACGCGCCATACATTTCAATCCCTCCAGTCTGCATCGCGTTTCCTCTGGCAATTGATCTTCCCTGCACCAATCTCCGTCGACTGCAATGGCGTTTTGTTCGCTGCTCTCCTTCACTAGTAACTCTTTAACTATCTGCGGGAGAGAAATTCATCGGGTATACCATGAAAATGTGTCAAATGCAAGAATAATACACCAAAAGTGCTAAATTATGAATTATTGTTATTATACTTACTTTTCTGGACACCATATTCTTTATTTGTACTTGATATTTCTCTGGCAAATTATACGCTATGTGACCTAATGTGACTATAGACGTTCGATAGTACTCCGATGTCGGTGTTAGAGTGTTCTTAATTCTCTCGATGATTTCGGGGAAAATGGTATCGTGTATGTTTGTCATGTTAACGAACAAACATCGCACGGCCTGCTTTGCTTGCTTCGGCGTGCCCGTCTCGGCAAAGGTTTTACATATCGGCACCATGAGATTCATGATGTCTGGCGCTACGTCACATAGAGGTTTATATTTGCCGAGGAACGTGAAGATTGAGAGGACCAATGGCCCTACCATCTCGTCCTCTAACTCTAACAGATGAACCAGTTGCATCAAAATGTCATTGTGTAGGAAATGTGGGCCAAATACAAACGAAAGCATCTAAAACATCCCGATTAATATAAATAAGCTTCGTGCAGTTAAATGTCAATTCTCATCATTTACAATTTGTCGTAATAATATAAATTTAACATTTAGCTGTGGAATACGAACGCGACTTACCACAAGTAATCTTAATCCCTTTTCCCCAGCATTGTTTGGATTGAGACCAACCTCTTCTATCACGTTGCCTCCTTTCAGACAATCCAAAACGTACCCGATCAAAACCTGATATAATCACATGTACATAAACATTAACAAGCGTTACTTCACAGGAAGCAAGACAACTTTAAAAAACAAAATGCTTACTCGAATCGCTTCTTCGTCGATCATAACGGAGCTTACTCTCTCAAGGAGCATTTTAATCGTGTTGTAATACAAATTGGTCATAACAGGCTGTCCTAACTTTTTAAGGACCATACTTATTGTGTCAGCGCATTCTTTGCAAGAGACATTTGGTTGCACGATTGTTTCCATTCCTTGCAACAAAATGGGATCCTTCCTCATGTGGCCGCTAAACTTTTGAAGAAATTCTTGCACTTTCGTGGGGTCCGGCAAAAAGCGTGATATCTGATGAACCTTTGTTACCAGCTCGTTTGTAATATCCGATTTTTTCACGAAGTCTAACCACTCGACCACTGCTCTTCGTACGCTAAAGTATACATGATGATAATGAATTAGAGTAAAAATCTTCATGTATGTGATAATTATAAGAAGAGAGATATTATATTATATGCAAACATACGCAAGCTGATGTTTCTGGAGTTCCACGAAAGCTTTGGAAGCGTGATCATCGATTGTACCTAATAGATGATATAATTTCTTCATTCTCTCTTCAGCTGGCAACTGATAAGGTACTAGGCACGTATTCAACAGTCGCTCTACTAACAATCTATCTTCCATGCCTGCCATATAATACCCGTGCAATATTTTATCTTTAATCCAGGTTACCGCTTTTTTCGTGGCTTGCGGCACGTCCGCGTCGTTTAAGTGTTTCTTGTATATCATAGCCAAGCCGGACATTGCCTCTTTTCGTATTTTGAACTGAAAAAAGTACACAAACGTTAATATATTAATATTATAATGAATGATTCATCAAGTTCAATGTCTCACCTTTTTGTCTAAAGTTCTTTCTTTCACAAATTCAAGCAAATCCTCACTGTCTGAGACTACTTCAAAGTCTTTTCTGGCAGTTGTCACTATAGCCATAACGACTTCATAGCGGACGCTCTCATCAGCATCATGTTGCCTCATCTTCAGAGTTTCCGTGATGTCCTTCCTCAGTTCGGGGTGATTCAACAAAAAGTGCATCGAATACTGTACGCATTTAATACGTATGGATACGCTGATATCGTTGAATCGTCCTAGAAATGCCCTCCACAACTGGCTATGCTGTACTGCTAACTGCGAGCCTTTCTCGGAGAACATTCTCGCAAGTAGTGCCACAGCGCCTAATCTTTCAGTCTCGGAAGAAGATTTCAGCTTACATTCTAGCTGCGGCAGGACGGACAGCAAGACACTCGGGCATATATGATTCAACTCATAAATCAGGTCGTACACCTTTTTGCAAATCTGCAAACTTTTCTCTTCTTTGCCCAGTATTAAAACATGATTGAAAAACTATAAAATATAAAAGATAACATTATGTGCATCAAAATTAAGAAAATGTTCGTGTCCTTTTCTTTAGGTAAGAATCTCTAATGACTCTTTTTGACTACTCACCGCTTGTATATATGGTTCTAACGTATCGCTACACTTTATTACCAGCTCTTTAGCGAGCAAATACGCATTTTTCTTCTGCGTCTTATTTGGCTCTACAATATTCATTAATATGATATCCAAAAGTTCATTACTGACGATGTCCGATTCGGTGATCAATGGACATAAAACATCCAGCATAAAACTTTTAACTTTGCCAGAATGCTCATCGCTAGATACAAATGATAACAATCGTATAATATTGTAGAAATTTTAATAATTAACTACTCTTTTGTCCGGTTTGTACTCACTTGACTATCCGAAACATGAGGGAGAATAGTGCACAGAAGATCTCTTGACAATCTTCTAACTCAAAGCACATGTTGAATGATTTTACATAAGCTAAATTCTCAAGCAGATAGAAATACCTCTTGAAAGCAGGATCCTTTGGATCTTTCAAACCCGCCAGTTGTTTAATAAGAAATAGAAATATTGTTTTGACCTAAGAATGTTATGTACAAAATGATATTGTTAGACTGATCAACTCAAGTAATAATTTGTACTAATCTGTAAATAATAAATTGTAATTTTTACCTGATCGGCATCTTTGTAAGGGGCTTCTGGAGCATACACTCTTAGGACATCAGCGATACAGCAGGCAATAAGTAGTTGCACATCTTTGCTCTGATGCATAAGAAAGTGTTCCTCTGCCAAATGTAATGCAAGTGGAATGTATTGCTGGTACATTCCTTCATCTTGTCCCATGGCTTGTAATGTATGTGCCAGTGTCTAGATATTTATTATACATTATTGCTATTATTACATATTACTTATTATATGTTATAGTTTGTGTGTGTGTATATATATATATATATATATATATATATATATATATATATATATATATATATATATATGTTCACTATAGTAACAAAATTTGCCTTGTTGTTATACCTTAAGTCTTCTTATTAACTCATCTGGACCTAAATCTTCAGTGACTGACCTACATCCTTGTGGGTACACAATTTCCGACATGGTGGCTGCTATATGAACCAACCAAATGTAGCAAATATTTTATCCTTAACGTATTCTAAAACACAGTCCAAATTCTGCAACATAAGAATATTTATTGATTAACTTATCAATACTAAAGCTAGAATCATACAATGCATAATTTCATGCCTTCTTACATACATGCTGACTGGTAGTTCAGTTCACTATATAAATCACTATTGTGTATTGGAAGATCTATGCAGTAAGCTCAGCTATTAGCCAACATATCAAAAGACATGAAATTGTGTATCTAACTTAACATTTGATAGTTTTATATTATATTATTAGACCAGAGAAAAAACTTTTGATACATAGAACATGGCTAATATTTCTCTATGACATTGTTCATTTTACAGAATCCACATCAAGTAATGTATCATTTATGTTATATTTTATATATACTCTATCTCTAAAAACATGACTTTGTTTAAAAAAAATAGTCATACATGATTTATGGCAAAAAATAGAGAGACATATAGCATGTATAAATTTATAAAATTGGGATATACATATATTTTAAACTGCTCCGAAATATATATGTTCTAATAAATTACACAATATATATATATATATATATATATATATATATATATATATATATATATATATATATATATATATAACATAGAAAGAGAATCACATCCTCCATGATAACAAAAGGTAAGACATAATCCTTGTGATATATCTTAGAAACAAAAATTGGTAGAAATATAGATCATAATTTAATATTTGAGAAGAATGACAATGACATAAATGCTATAATAGACGATATCTAACAGCAAAAGCTACGATTTTTCTGCAGAATAGAAAGATTTCTTCACCTAGCATATCTTCGAACATATTTTGCGTGAGATATTAAGATGAGCACACGTTTCGTTTCACAAGTACTCGAACCATAGAAAACACTGAATTCGACTGAATGTCGTACCGATATGTTAACAGGTGTACTGATTATTGGAACACCGAACGACCGTTGATCCCACAGTTTCGAGGTTATGTGCATTCGCCGTGCACGTATACAAGCCACGACGTAAACAAAATTCTCGCGTAACGATGTTCACGAGGGGCTTTCAGGAGTGAAAATGTCGCGGTGGGACGAAGAGCAAGCGGTATTGTCATGTTCGAACATTACCTCGAGATATGCATAAGCACCGCAGGGCCCGTGGCACTCAAAATATCAATAAAGCAAATATATCCGATGAAGGTGCACAACACAGTAGATCGCTTCTTTAGGGATACACACGGGCAACCAGCCCCCAGCTCTTGATTTCGTGATATACTAAAAACGCGCGTATCGCCTACGACATAATTTGCGTGATTTTCTGTAAACACTTGGCATGGTAAGACGACTTGGACGTCAACGATGAAACGGTGGTGAAATCGCTCCTCGTAAGCGGTTAAGCGTGTCAAAGGACGCGACAGTGCAATCCGATCACCTGAAGTTGCCCGCGTACCGCCACGACTACGCGATGTGACGCGACGAATTTGATTGGTGGACGCCATGTCGTGTTCTTACTACAGTGGACAAAAAAGTTGACGAGTGCCTTTTGTATGAGTTCCGGAATGAATTCCATTTATCCAATGAGAGAATTTTCAGCTTCCTCGAAATTAATTATAAACTTTTTCCCTTAGAGTTACATTCCAAAACTTTTTTAAAGAATTTTACTCGATATTCTGTAGTATATGTAATGTGAATTATAAGTTTAGGGAGTTTTAACAATAGGGAGTTTTTAAGGTGACAGTTCCCGAAAAGTGGAGGGGATAATGTTGGTATCAAGGAAAATCTCTACACGATATAATTTAAAGATCTGTTCTTTGTAATTGCACTAGAGATTCCCGATTCTGAATCGATTCGATTCTTTCCCCAAAAATAGGCTCGTGTTGTTTGCATTTTTCGCACTTTTCGTATTTAAAACCAGACAAAAGTATATTAGAATGTTTTGAAGAAGCAAAAGCAAGATAACTAACTCGATTGTTTCTTCCAAGCGTCTGATTAGGCGTCCATCTCTTTTTAAAAGCAAAAAGTATGAACATGCAAGCAGCTTGAACAACTCTTTTTCCCTAAATTTGTTAGGGAAAGAATCGAATCGATTAAGAATTGGGCATCTCTAAATTGCACTGATGAATTGGTGCAATAAATTAAAGTGAAGTAATTGTACGTTTTCTCACTCTAATCTTTTGCATTAGTTCAGCAGTGTAGTTACAAAAAACAGATCTTTAAATTATATCGTGTAGAAATTTTTCTTGGTACCAACATTATCCCTTTTACTTTTCAGGAAACTGTCGTCTAATCAACAGTTGGAATAGTAATAAGAAATAAGTAGTAAGCAAATTAACTATTTCCATTACCACGATTCAAGAATAATCGATTGTGATTGGTCTATTTACTTATATTACTGCTTATTTCTTATTACTAAGTGGGTGCGTTCCCACTTAGCGCGTCAAGCACGCGTCGTCCGAGTTAAGCCAATCAAATCGTCCCATTTTATTGTGTAACTTTACGCTGAATAAAATGAAACGATTTGATTGGCTTAACTCGGATGACGCACGCGTGACACGCTAAGTGAGAACTCAGCCTTAGGCTGAGTTCCCAATGACGTATATACATAGGCCGGTATTCATAGGGTGCTTTCTAATTGTAATATTTCTAGACACTTTCACGCACACGGCGACACAAGTTGTATTCCAATTGTCGTAATCGTCGACACAACACTACACATCCGTACTCAACTCGAGGGCTACTAGTCGGCTGTGTAAACTAGTGTTTCTAATGACAATTAAAGTTAATAATGGCTCCTGCACACAGGACGTGGTAATGCTTGCCGCGCGGCGGAAGTTTGAGCGACAGCCAATCAATATGCTGCTTTCCGTAATAACCTTTTAGCTCTTACGGAAAAACAACATATTGATTGGGTGTTGCGCGGACTTCCGCCGCGTGGCAAGCATTACGCGTCCTGTGTGCAGGAGCCATAAGCGTAGCGGCTTGAAAAGAAACTGGCATTTATGACGTGAAGTGAATAATATCTTTTTTATTATTTAAATTTTATTATTTATTATTAAAAAATACCAAAATATAAGCACAGTTGAAAAATAATCCTAACCCTACCCGACATACGTACACATTAGTACACACTTTGTTCCAATTGAATCGTGCACAACGTTACACTTTGTGCATTTCTGTATATATATATGTCAAGATGTGTTAAGCAATTGATGTCAAGATGTGTTAAGCAAAAAACCCTATAGCACTTCAAGGCTGCGTTCGGAAACACACTATGGCTTGGTTTATATCGTGCACTTGATACGCGTACTAAATAGTAACTATCTAATAGTTTCTATTAGATAATCTTAATATCAAAGATATATATATATAAACAATGGTATATTAAGGTGGTATAATATCATCAACAAAACATATTGTATTGATTGAATGTATCGTCGTTGATATGCATTGACGATATTAAGATTATCTAATAGAAAGTTACTATTTAGTACGCGTATCAAGTGCACGATATAAATTAGGTCTATAGGTTTGTTCGCATCGCATGCCCCAACGTGCTCCTACTCGCTCCAACGTACTCTGATTGGTCCACGTGGTGACGTAGCCAATCAGAGTGCGTTGGAGCGAGTAGGAGCACGTTGGGGCATGCGACGTGAAAAAACCTTATGTGCACACTACTAGATGATAGCCGTTGGAGTGAACGAAATACAAGAGTGAGATAAAAAGAGAGGGAGAGTACTCGAGTGACGTTTCCGAACGCAGCTTCAGTAATCCGATTAGCCTAGGGAATTTTCTCTCTAGACAATTTACATTACTGCGATTAATCCGATTGGAAATCTAATTGCTACACGTAAATACCTTATAGGCCTGATTTACATCGTGCACTTGATACGCGTACTAAATAGTAACTTTCTATTAGATAATCTTAATATAGACGATATATATAAACAACAGTATATTAAACTGGTATAATACTCATCAAGAAAACGTATTGTATTGATTAAACGCGTCGCCGTTGATATGCATTGTTAATATTAAGATTATCTAATAGAAAGTTATTGACTTGGTTTACATCGTGCATTTGATACGCGTACTAAATAGTAACTTTTTATTAGATAATCTTAATTTCGACAATGCATATTGACGACGATGCATTCAATCAATACAATACGTTTTGTTGATGAGTATTATACCAACTTAATATACCGTTGTTCATATATATCATCGGTATTAAGATTATCTAATAGAAAGTTACTATTTAATACATATATCAAGTGCACGATGTAAACCAAGCCATTATTTAGTATGCGTATCAAGTACACGATGTAAACCAGGCCGCAGTATATGTTACATATATTATAGCACTTCTAGTAATAGAATACATCCGGATGGGAAATCTGAACGCAGCCTTAAATGCATACCAACAGTTGTTGAATTGCCCTAACCGGAAATACTCTTCTACTCTATATTCTTTCCAATCTGCACGTGGATAGCTTTCGTACGGACTGGTTCAGCGCTGGTCAGTTTTACTTGATATAAATTGATCATCTCGACCAGGACGACAATTTATCATGGTAAATAGATAATTTAATAATAACGAATGTTTGAGACAATTATTATTTCCTCGTAGTAACCGTGTATTTGTATATATTTGTGAACTCACACTTTGATCACTAGATAGGTTAGATATCGGAGTCAAGTAGGACGCGATCAATGTTAATATAAAAATATTCCATAAAAAATTATGGTAATACTTTTCGTATTTCTCAGGCGAGTACTAAGGTCGATAATCCTGAGAAACCAGGGCAGGAAGTCGCCCCGATTCATCGAATTAGAATTACGCTCACGTCTCGTAATGTTCGTTCCCTCGAAAAAGGTAACATAGATCTGAAAATATTTCTATTATTATATATATTATTATATTACACTTATATGCTTTTATATATACTATCCCACACAGCAGAGGTATCCAAAATATATCATAGAGACATCCTAAAGATATATTTGAGATATGTGATATCTTCAAGATATCCCTATGATGTATTTGAGACATTCCTGCTGTGTGGGATTATTCTATTACATATTAGCACTCGTTAGCACTCGTCTGCAAGCTAATATTTTATTCATTAGTTTTGCTTAAAAATATAATAAGTATCTTAATATTTTCGTTTCTTTCGTTTTAGTATGCTCAGAGTTGATCAATGGGGCCAAAAAGCAAAAGCTGAAGGTTAAAGGACCTGTTCGAATGCCCACCAAAGTTCTGCGAATAACAACTCGCAAAACACCTTGCGGTGAAGGTTCGAAGACATGGGATCGATTTCAGATGCGAATTCACAAGAGAGTGATTGATTTATATTCGCCATCAGAGATTGTGAAACAAATCACAAGCATTTCTATTGAACCTGGTGTAGAGGTAGAGGTGACGATCGCTAATGAATAGATAATTTTTATTGAAACTGTAAAAATGTTTTAATAAAAACATGAAAAATTGAACCCATTAATAGTTTTCATTAAAATAAACCAAAAGCAGTTTTAATAGTTTTATAATTTAAGAATTTCTATTATCAGCTATATTCATGACTTGCATTTTTCAAAAATTTATATACATACTGGACTGACAAACTAATTTAAAATAACGTTTGGAATTTCTCATATCAGGAGCACAAAACATGCTCTTGTGTCATTATTTATTATATATCAAATTGGTAAAAAATGTCAAATCTAGGAAAATTACAATAAATTTTCAATTTTTTCCTATGTTTATACTGGATATTAGCAATGCCGCGATAACAAGATTTATCGAAGTCGTAAATAGTTGATAAATAAAACCATGCAAATATCTAGCTATTAATTAAATTTATATTTTATTTATATATATATATATATATATATATATATATTTATATGTATATATATATGTATGGATTTTTAGTTTTCTTCTTGTGACGCGTCTCTGAATTTGTCGTTTTGCTCAGTTCCTTCACCGCCGCTAAAATCGCCATCCATTCCTTCTACTTCCTCCTCATCATCATCACCAGCAACTTCTGCATTTTCTAGTTCTGCTCGTTCCATTTGTCGCGCCAATTCTGCCTCATCCGTAGCAGTGACCACTTTTGGCTAAAGCATTAAAAGAAAGAAATTAATTCTTGTCCGGCACACGAATCGGACAAACATATTTATTTATAATATTTACAGCCATTTGAACGTTGAATACACCTCCGAGTGACGTGATTTTATCTCGGATTACCTCGATCGCGTCATTTAATGCCTTCAGACCATCTTGTTTTTCTGGTGTAGATGTTGTCATAACTAGAGATACGATAAAACAGAACATTGTGGTGTATAATAAAATACACGCAAAAAATATGATATAATCCATACCATACAAGGGAGGAGCAATCAAATTAATTTTGATAGGAAGTTCTTCAGTGGAAAGTGCTAAGCCAGACTTCAATGCAGCCTTAACAGCATCGATTCCCTCGTAACCATAACACGCCACTTCTACATCAGCTCTGATCTTCACTGCTTGGGAAGTAAGTTTCCGTTTGATATTATTTAACAATACTTCCTTTGTGTGCTCATCAAGACCACATTCTGCTAAAATCGAGGGATCCCTAAAATCAAATAGATACAGAAATATACTTGTGCAGGTATATATTTAATTAACATAATCATTTCTGTGAATATTTTACATTATGCAGTCTTAAGTTTTGCTTACAAAACTGATTGCTTGAAGAAATCATAAGCAGATGCTTTCTGTTTCTTATATTTTTCCTCAAAATACCAGGCAGTTTTCTGATATAGTTCCTCTAGTTGATCATCACTGTCATAGTGTAACAATTCCGCAACGTGTCTTAAAATTGAATTAACAGCTTTAGCCTTAGCATATCTTTCTGTGCATTTTTCCACATCCTCAGCAGATACACGACGTTTGCTTAGATCAATATAACCTGAAACCCATAATTTAAATATAAATAAGTTGAAAATGTTACACAGATCTATAAAATACTTGTATATTACCTTTCTCTTTGTCTACACGAATAACTACAACTGGTTCAGTTTTGCCTACTCTGATAAGTTTATTGATAGACCTAATACGTCTCCTGGACAATTCAGAGAGCAATATCATGCCCTCAATGTTGTTATACTCCAATAGATGCACATAAGCACCCATTTCAGCTATACTGCGTACGTTCACCATCACCACATCTTCCACTTCAGGATATTTCTCCTTGTAAAATCGACACGACAGCACCATATTTGCTGAGACACACAAACACCTTATGTTAACATATCTGGATATGCAGTGTAAGCAATGGAAGTGTAATACTATGAAAGTGTAATATAGAAAATATATAAAATGTTAATTAGAAATATATCGATGCTAATTACGAAAGATAGGAAAAGTCGTTTTCCTAAAATATTTACGAGTATAAGTAAAAAACTAATAGGTTAACTCACTAGATTAATATTTTAAAAGGAGACAGTGAGTATTCTCACGATAATCAACTAAATAAGTATAATCGCGTAACGACTAAGTTTCCTCTTTATTTTATGCCGATTAAGTGTATTCAAAAACGTAAAAACCCGCACGTGGTTTGTGAACCACGGGCGAATTTGTCTTTGTTTTAACCAACGAACCGGTTGATAGTAACTAAAAAGACTACGAAAGGCTGCGTTCCAAAACTTTACTCGACGGGTAGAATATCATTGACCAATAAGAACAAAGATAACTAGGATTTCTTTATCATAATTGGTCAATTAATGCCCGTATTTATAGTTAGGCCTTATATTTAAGGCTTCCTCGAGTTTATTTTCAGATGCTCTGTAGCCTATAAAATGATCCGTAAAGCATCTAAAAATGAACTTAAAGAAGCCTTAAATATAAGGCCTGATTATAAATACGGGCATTAATGTACTCTACCCACCGAGTAGAATTTTGGAACGCAATCAAGGATGTTCAACTACGTGTTTACCATTGGCTGCGTTCAGCAGAGAAAGCTGCTTTGCAACTGTTGTAAAATTCGTGAATCTGATTGGTCACATACTCTTGTATTCAACTCAAATTAAGAGCATACTCCAATCAGATTGACGAATTTTACAACAGTTGCAAAGCAGCTTTCTCTGCTAAACGCAGCCATTACCAACTTATGGCTTTCGCAGTGCAATGCGCGATGCGACACACGATATGCGATGAGCGATATCCAATGAGCGTATTGGTATTCCGGAAAAGCTGTATGGGGGTGTATATCAGTTGGACACGGGGTAATTGAACACAGTCCAATCACAAGTCGCTGTTCCAAGGGACCCTACAAATGTCTCTAATCACACGGTGCTGTGATTGGCTGTGTCTAAATGCACCGTGTCCAAGTGCACCGCTCCCGCTGTATGCTCATTGGATATCGCGCATCGTATATCGCGTGTCGCGTCGCAAATCGCGCTGGCTACGAGAGCCATTATGGCTTCTGCACACAGGACGCGGTAATGCTTGCCGCGCGGCGAAAGTTCGCGCGACAGCCAATCAATATGCTGTTTTCCGTAATAACCTTCTAGCTCCTACGGAAAACAACATATTGATTGGCTGTCACGCAGCTTCCGCCGCGCGGCAAGCATTACCGCGTCCTGTGTGCAGGAGCCATTAGGCTGCGAAAAGTCATAGATCACGAACACCTAGATACAAATATGTCCGGACATTAAAATAAAAAAAAAAAAGCATTAATATTTCAACAAATTTTTACACTGAATCGTTTGTATTTTGTCTGAAGAGGATTGAAGTGCGTTTGAAAAAGTTTGTAAGTCCACAGATTTATTTTAATTAATTATTTTTAAAGCATGAAGTTAATCGAAAAGTCATAGATCATGAACATACAAATATGTCCGGACATTAAAATTAAAAAAAAAAGCATTAATATTTCAACAAATTTTTACACTGAATTGTTTGTCTGAAGAGAATTGAAGTGCGTTTGAAAAGGTTTGGGAAAGTCCACAGAATTATAATAATTATTTTTTAGACCATGAGTTAGCTGGATGATCATAGATTTTGAATATCTAGATACGAATATGTCCAGACATCGAAAGTGAAAAAAAGCATTAATATTTTAACAATTTTTATATTAAATTGTTTATATTTTGTATGAAGAGGATTAAAATGCGTTTGAAAATGTTTGTAAGGAAGGCCAATAGGCTTACGGAATAGGCTTGCTGAAGCCATATATTGAAAGAAAAAAAATAATAAACTCATAAAAAATAAAAACTTTCGAATGTTCTCAAGTCAAACTTTTCACTAGTTTATGGTAAAAAACTAAAATTCAAAACTAAATATTTGCAAGTGCAATAGATAGTGTAACATCACATAACAAAAATGAATAAATTTAATCACTGTTGATTACAAAACTCAAACTGTTCTTTTATTAATTTAATATTGTATATAATGCACATTTATTTCTAACCTTACGTCTAATTTTTTGACGCGCGTAAAATACAGCTGTCAATTTGTCAGACGTAGCTACGAGTCATGTGATACATATTTCTTGATTGTAAAATAAATTTAAATCACAAATAGAACATTTACAGAGGAAAATTACAAATTGTTACGGAGCATTGAAAGGATAACGAAAAATAGAAAAACGCATCAATATTTCAACGCACGCAGATTTTAAAACATAATATGTATATACATAATTTAAAACTTATGTACATACATAACTTAAATATAGTTTCATCACTTTTTACTTCTGAATTTTATACAAGTATATTTTTCTTCTGTATATTTCTATACTTGTATGAAGAATTTTGTATTTTGATATTTTTCTCAATTATGGATTTAAAAAGGGATTAAAAGGAAGACAAAAGTAGTAAAGTAGTTAATTCTCTCTTCTTGTATCGACATTTTTTTACTTTGAGGGAAAAGGGTGATCGTCTTTAAATTTATTTATTTTTTGTTTTTCGCCAACTAGAAAGAGATTAAGAGGAAACGATAATTTTCATAAAAGAAAACTATATTGCACTAGTCAAACAAGTTGATTTCATCATTCACACATTAAAAAAAATCCAACTGTTACATCTCCCAATATATCATTATCTCAATTTCTTGACGGATTATCTCTTTCGTGACAGTTAGAAATAATTGGACAAAATCGATGCCTGATCGTTCAATAATAAACACTTCATTGAAAAATAGGTGCTGTTGCATCAAACATGAATATCTATAAATCTAAAAATAGAAATCCACTCATGTATAAACAATGATATTCTATTTTACATATCAAATGATATTTTGCATATCAAATTTTATCTTATATGCAAATTAAATCTTTATATATGCTTTATGAGTAAAATATTTTTTGTTAAAATTTTGTATATTTCAGAGTTAGTATATATATTTCACTTGTCACAATATAGATTTTTTCATTAGAATTAATGTACCATGTTAAATTATTTTTTCTTAACAATTTTTTTACATATTTTACTATTGTCGTAATATTTTCACAGAACAAATTTATTTGGAATTGTACAATTTGGTTTTAAAAATCAATTAAAGCAAAATGATAAAATATATATTGCACATACAAATTTTATAAGTTGGACTTATAAAATAATGATATGTACAATAGTATATATATATCAAATAATTATCATAAAAAAGTACATAATATAATAAACATTATTAGAAAAAAACAAATAACGGAAGTTCAATGATACGAAAATATATATTGATTGCAATAGGATTTGTTTTATATTGAATACTAAAAAGAATTTAAAGAGAATTGCAAAAATATAATTATTAATACTCTGAATCTTATAGATATGATCTTATAGATCTGAATATCTCTCAGAAATCTTAAAGATGTACAAATGATTTTAATAGGTACTCAAATGTCCAATCAAATAGAAAATTTAAACTTTTATTTTAATCTAATTTAAATTTTTAATTAATTCAATAAATTTTATACTAAAAAATGCGCGTTAGCTCTTATTCGTCGTTTTCTAATTTATTTAAATATGTAATAACAACAGCATCTATTTTTAAATATCCATGTAATTAACCGTAATTCAATTTGTATTTTTCCTAAAAACTGGTAGTTTCAAACGAGATCCAAGAAGACTTTCGTGTATCACGTTACGCATCCCGTCAGTCATAGATTCTTAGAAAGGGTTTCAGAATCTCTTGTAGACTAGGCCTCGCATAAAGTACAAGTCATGACCCGATATTGGGTATCCCAATTTTACACAATTATGCTCGATTACACCCTACCTTCTCTTTCTTAATTCTTTCTTGAAATAAGCCGTACTTAGCTCACGAATTAAGATTTTCTTGTTTTCTTGGGATCCGTAGATGATTCCCGTTTACTGAGCCCGGTTTCTAAAACAGGGAGAAAATGTTAATCCGATCTTATCACTTCTTATTATTTCGTGTCTTACCTTATATACTGTGTATATGTTTATTACTCACCATTCACTATGGCAGTCACATCTTCCGCATCCAACGTTTCGTATTGCAACAAAGCTTCCGCTAATCGTTTGTGTTCTTTCGCATGGCTTATTAGAATTGTTTTCGCTCGTTCATACGATTCCTAGAAGAAGAGTGGTAGAAAGACGAGTCAACTAATTATAACAATAATTCACTGATAAGTTCAGTACAATACAATTAATAAGGATTAATTAAAATACAGTTAAAATATAGTTAATAGATTTGATTTAAAGAGATACACATTATGAAAGGAAGAGAAATATTATAAAAAAGAGAATAAATTTTCAATAAGATGTTTTCAACTGTGAATTGTATAAAATTAAAAAAGAAAAAATTTTTCCTCACAAATTAATAAATTATATCTTGCTTTTAATGTAAGAGCGTTAAATTTACCTGCAAAAGCCGCTTCACTTCGTTGTCAATAATTTCGTTCGTGCTGGGCGCATACGAGTTATCGTTACTGAACAATGTCTTATTTTCTGCCATAAATCTAAATCCAACCTTCTCTGACATCCCGTAAGTCTTCACCATCATTTCCGCAATACTCGTCGCTTTCTGTAAAAAAAATATTCAAATTTTCATGCAATTTCGATATTTCTATAAGAAAACAACTCTTAAACAAATAATATAATACAATTGAAAAAACTATGTTATAAAATAGAATTCAAAAATGAATAACGTACAGCAAAATCGGAAGAAGCTCCCGTCGTTACTTTCTCCGTTCCGAATATCAACTCCTCTGCAGCTCTGCCACTCATCATCACGTCCATTTTAGCTAGCAACTGAGATTTCGTAACGTGATATTCATCCTTCTCAGACATCATGTAGGAAGTCTAAAAGGAATAAGAATGAAAAATTGGCAAATTAAAAATTATGTAATTAATTAATTACATAACTTGTCACAAAAATATACAAACCCGATTATATAATAGAATTACAAATATTTTCATAATAAATGTGATGATAATTATATGTAAAGCAAATTAATAACTAACATAACGTCACAAAATTACGAATAAACTATATTAAACTACATACATGACCCAATGAGGATGCTCGTGGCACGATGGTGACTTTGTGAAGTGGTGGAGCATCCGTGGTGAAAAACGTTACTAGAGCATGCCCCGCTTCATGGTATGCCGTGATACGGTTGACTTCTTCATCGCGGTATTTTAGCTTGCCTTCAGGACCCATCAACACCTTGTCTCTAGCGTACTCTAGATGTTTCATAGTTACACAGTCCGCTTCATCGATTGCTGCGCGTAATGCAGCTTGATTTATCTGCAATGTATTTATACATTACATAAAATCTTCATTATATATTGTATCAAGACGAGACATTGCACAAGATAACGTAATATTTTTATCTTACGTTTAAATAATTACCATGTTTTCAAGATCAGCTCCTGTGAAACCTGTGGTGCAACGTGCTAGGTAAACGGTATCGATCTCGTGTGTTAATATCTTGGACAGGTAAAGATCCAATATTTCTTTGCGCCCCAAGTAATCAGGCTTGTTAACGTAAATCTCAACGTCGAAGCGACCAGGACGCATCAGTGCCTTGTCGAGATCTTTACGTCTATTCGTGGCACCGAGAACTATAACACCTTCGTTTTGGCGAAAACTTACAAACGGAAAATTATAAAACGTTATAATTAGTTAAAAAAGTAACATTCAAAGAATGACTATTAAATGATCATAAAAAAGCGTGTATAAACTCTCACCCATCCATTTCGGAAAGCAACTGGTTGATCGTTTGATTTGCGTAAGGATGAAGAACAGAATTTGTTCTTTTTGCACCCACAGAGTCAATCTCGTCGATAAACACCACACATGGCGCCTTTTCTTTTGCCGCTCCTATGGAAATATGTATACGATACTGACGTGATTTATAATAATTTTCGGGTCGTAAATTACTTAAAAGAAGAAAAATCACTCGCACGATATTAGTCACGATCTCGTAATCTCGATTTCAATAAAAATGATTGTATTCGCTACTTACTGAATAAATCCCGGACACGTCGGGCACCCTGACCGACCAGGATTTCGTCGAATTCAGGACCTGCCACATGGAAGAATGGTACACTAGCTTCTCCAGCAACTGCACGCGCTAACAGTGTCTTTCCTGTTCCTGGTGGACCTACTAACAATACTCCCTTTGGCAACTTCCCGCCCAGAGCGGAAAATTTTCCGGGGTTTTTCAAGAATTCCACGACATTCAGAAGTTCCTGTTTCGCCTCGTCCACCTATAATATTTTTTTGCTTACTCATTGCTGCTTTCATACTTTTTATGTACTGCCAATCACATAAAAAATATGTTTTCTCATAAAAAAGTAATCTATCTTGATAAAACACATGAAATGAATAAAATATGTATTGCTTACCCCTTTAACGTCGTCGAAAGTGACACTGATATCTTCAGGATCGATTTCAATTCTGTGGCTCATAGGAAGCTTGAACATTCCACCTCCTGGGTAACTAACTATGACACAAATAATTATCATAATTGCAGATAATAAGATGATTAACACGAAAAGGTTTCAGTATAGCGTGAGCTTTATATAAAAGTTCTGTTTTATACGTACGATAAAGCCAGAGTACAAGGATAACCGCGGATGCGGTTATCATATTTTGCAAAATTTTTAGCCACATTGTTCGACCTCGCACCTGACGTTGCAATCCGGACTCATAGCCTTCTACAAAGGCGATCTTTATCCTCTTCTGTTCGTCCGCTGTTACCTCGGCATTGTTGAGGATCTGTTTCAATCTTTCATAATCAGAAATCTTCGGTTCGTGCATCAGACCCTATACATATAAATATAGTATCTATTAGAATAGAATTTATCTCAAGTTTCTTTCTATAATCATATTCTAATAAAACACTTATTGTACTTTTATTTGGATCTAGAAATTCAGAATAAAATGTATATTGTACCACATGAAGATTAGAAGATAGACCAAGCCATTTCTTTATCCTGCTCATAACAGTTGGATTTCGATCCAGTTCCATCTTTATATTGCGCTGGGATTTGAATTTACGAATTTGCATAACATTATTGTATGGCGTTTTGGCATACCATGTGTGCAACAGTCTACATTGTTTTGATGTTAAGTGCATAACAGGTAAGACAATGGACTCCTTTAGTGAATGGTGTGGAAAACCCCGTTTGTTTTCGGTGAAGTTTAGACCAGATAAGTAAGACATTCTCCATTTGTTGTTCTCTTTGGAAGGTTTTCTAAATGAACTAAGAGCTACATTATCCAGTGTTATGCACACCTTATTCTTCTTCATTCTTAATGGAGTTAAAACAGTTAATGGAATTATTTCTTGTAGCTGTGAACAATTCCTTGCAGCCTAAAATAAATAATACATACATTTAAGTACGTATATGAGAATTAATATGAAATATAGATTGATATTGTTATACTTGTCAAATCAAATTAGAAATAAAACCATAAATCTTGAAATAATTGTTAATTGTCAAAAATAATTGTTTTCTAATATATTTTTTTCTATTTAAAAAGCTTCCCAATGCTGTGTTCAGAAATTCTGAATTGCTAATTTTATATAGAACTCAACAGATGATAAACAATTCACACAAGTTCAATAGATGTTATTTGTAGAATACTTTAGTTAAAACTCAACTTATGGATAAAATATTTCTCAACTTCTTATTATAATTTCTATATCTCATTACATTAAAAGATATAATTTAGAAAAAAATCTAGAAGTATGGTGCAGTTTCTTATAAACCTATGGTTGTCATATGTTTAAAGTTTATTTTATAGAGATTATACCTCCTCAAGGCTATCTGGGCAAATATCATCCATAGTTTTGTATTCATCCTGTTTCTTAACTTGGGTCGAATATAATGTTGTTCTAGGAGTTGCTCCAAATGCCAGCTGCGTCAGATGGTATAACACCTAAAAGTTCAAAGTCATCTAAGCACTTGAATCACCAGGAATCAGAATCGTTTGCACGATTCTTTCTGAGTTCAGTGAAAGTAGAAAATAGGTCAAACGTTAAGTGTTAATGATCAATAGAGATACTTTTATACTTTCTCAAGGACAGAGTAAAATATATGCATATTGTTTAAAAGATATGTGCAAGATATTAGTGTGAGAGGTTGCTGATGCAACTGTGATATGTCGTAAGACTGTAACAAACCTGATTGTGAGATTGAAGAGTTATCATAATTTCGAGCTCTACGACGAAATAGCTGATGTTTAACGAAAATTACAAACGATCACGAAAATTAATCGAATGAAACTGACGCGCCCCGTAAAAACGATCGACTGTCTATCGATCCTCTGGATCACTCCACGCAGATTTTCAGTCGC
This sequence comes from Odontomachus brunneus, assembly GCF_010583005.1. Lineage (NCBI taxonomy): Eukaryota > Metazoa > Arthropoda > Insecta > Hymenoptera > Formicidae > Odontomachus > Odontomachus brunneus. The sequence goes on along the minus strand of NW_022639491.1, from coordinate 2,222,421 downwards.
AAATTAGCTGGCTAGGTCCGACAAATTTGCGCGGCTGCAGTCAAATAATCGATCACTTGTTAATTTATCAAGACATCGAACGATTTTTTAATCTACAACAGCCAACTGTGTTTTGAACGTGGAGCCAATTGATGGTTAGCCATCTGAAAGGCACAAAATGTTAATTTGAGATAGATTCATCCATGTGCTATTTCACACACATGTCAGCAATGCGATTATAGTGCCATCTTGTGCAACAATTAGGGACTTTATCAGCGATCTCGCATCGGTACACTCGCGTGTAGAAAGTGCCAGTGAACGCACGCTCCTAACTAGGTGACGAAACGTCCACTCGGCGTCGCTGTCTAAAGAAGTGCAGCCATAAACCTGTGGTCGTCGTGTGTCGAGTGTGATGTTTGTGTGGTAGGTTACGTTGCGCTCTCTTGGGCGAAATGACGTTTTGTCGCTTGTAAATATCGCTCGCGCGCGAACGAGTAGCGAGAGCCGTCGCGGCTCCGACCCGTTGGCAATCCCCGAAACATCGCGAACGATTCCCACGCGAGTCCTCCGCGTAGTACGCGTTAATTTAGCCGCGCGCAGCAGCGAAATTGTCGTATTCCACGCGCCGCGCGACCGAGCGCGCGGTGGTTGAGGTTATGATGAGTGAGTCAAGTTGAGGTCGCGACGTGTTGTGTAGCTCTCTTGCGCATCGCGCACCTGATGTTTACCGTCGGACTGTCGTTCTCCCGACGCAGCGAAGGTAAATCGCGACTACCTACTTACGGTGTCGGCATCGACGTGGCGCTGCCTCGCACGCGTCCCGAGACCGCGACGTCGTCGTCGTCGCCGTCGTCGCCACCGCCGCCACCACCGCACGATCCCGTGGACTTCGCGTATCCTAACCTCTTTCTTCTCATTCGCTGTCACTTGATTGTGTTGTTGTCCCTCGTGCTTGTTTTGCCTGCAACCTGCCTGCGATCTACATACAGGTATTTCCGCGCATTTTTCTCTTTCTTTTTCTTTCTCTCGTTGTACTTGAGCTCTACGTCTCCTCGCATTCTCTCCGCGAACCGGCGATAAGTAATGCCGTGTGGATGCCAATTGACTGCGGGATCGCGGTGGTTTGCGTCTTGCTTGTTTATCACTCCTTTCCGCCGATGCATTCTTCGGAACACGTCGATTTTAGATGAGATAGGCAATATATTAGCCTCATCAAGCACGGCGGAATTCCTTTTAGACCTCCTTTTTTCATGAAAGTTCGCGTAAAAATTGTAGATTGTTATGGCGATAGATATTCGTGTTAATGTAATACGATTGCGAAGTATTTGTCAGTAGTGTTGTAATTGTTTAATTGCCTGTCTGTCTTGGAAGTACAATAAATCAGTTTGAATGAAATGTTTTTCTTGTTGTTCCTTGGCATATTTTAGAATGTGTGAAAAGCATCACTGCTTGATGAGATAACTGTGTGTGTGTGTGTATATTTTGTAACGGTATTGGGAAAAATATGGTGTGGTGTGTGCTGCAGTCCAATATTCTCAATATTTTTAACATTCTCTTCTTACATTGTAATGTGTAAAAGTTATATAAATTTAAATTCAGGTTTTTAATACTGTAATCAGAATGTTTATAAATACTCTGTGTATATGAATCTTCATAAATTTGAAGCACATATGTTTACAAGTAACTCAATTTACACATCACAGATTTGTAATAATGTAAAATGTTAATTGCAAAATTAAAATGCAAATAGTTAATAATATTAAAGTAATGTATAAAATTTTAGTTCATACAAATGTAAAATATGGTTGATAAACATAAATTAATTTGTATGTGCATATATATATCTTATTTAAAACTAAATTTGTTTTAACTTCATTTATTTGGTTTCTTTTTTTTTTCTTTTTCTTTATCTCTTTTTAAAACTCATGTATGTGTGTGTGTGTGTGTACATATATATATTTTCTTGTTTTAAATATAAAAGATAACTAAAACAAAAATATGAGTAAACACTCATATTATCTATAGGTGTTTGCATTAAGATATATCTATCTTTTCTATCAATTCTGTTAATTATAATAATATATAATCATATTTAATTCCATTATTATTTAGTAGCCATAAATATAATATAAAAAAATTTTTAATTTAATTTTTTTTAATACAATTATTACAAATAGCTTGTTATTAAATAATGCAATATTATATATTGTTATCAACAATCCATTGCTGTTTACATAAACATGTAGTATATATGAAGGGATGTATTTCAGAATATGAACGATTATTACCGCATCAGATATGACATTAATTGGCATCAGTAATCAGAAACTACAATGAGTGGTTTAACCCTTTGTCTAGAAGATGCGTATCAGCAGGCTCAGGTGTGTAAAAAAACAACTTTTACAAGTTATATCACGATATGGATATTATCAAATTTTATTATTAGGAGCACTTATGAAATACCTGTTTGTCATGTCATTCACATAGGATATGATTAATCAAGCACCTAGATATTGGCTGAAGAATGTTCAGGGTCAGAATTCGTTGGCCTTAACATCTGATAAGTCTCTGTCTTCTCAGAAAAAGGAACAGTGTCACTCTAGGCACAGTATTCATGCCAAACTCACGAGACTCTATTTCGAAGAGCTTGCTAAAGTTCCTCATGCAACCCCAGATTCAGTTTTGGTAGGTCTATCTTTGAAGAATAAGTTAGTTAAAAATTTTTATATTCTTTGAAATGAAAAAGGAATAATTTGCAAATGTATCGTGTATTTTTGTATGCGAGTGTAAAAGTCCTTGCACAGTGCCAGACTACAGGCAATAGAGGTAGACATTAGCCAATAAAAACAGGGAATAGAAATAATTGACTAATCCGAATTTCTATTCCCTGTTCCTATTGCTTGTTGCCTGGCATTCTGAAAAGCCCTTTATTTCTATTGTATTAATTTTTCACTTTAAATGCCATGCAGAACAATCTTGAGAATGAGTGCGACCTTTTGGGATTGTTAGTGCGGAGAGAAGGGTTACACACGTTAATTGTTAATCTCTATGCTGGTAATAAAGGATACTCATTAGCTGTAAGGAATAGGTAAGAATTCATCTGCTTTTAGATGTGTGTGTGTATGTTTCAAATTGTTTTTTTTTTCAATATTCGAATATGTTAAATAGCATTAAACCTGGTGCTAATGATAAATTATTATAATAATTAAGTTATATCATGACAATTGAGTTACCAGAAAAAATTGTGTGATAAGAGCTATATTATTGATTTAAATTTTTCATTCCTTGGTGGCAGCTTACTTTTAGTGTTAATACTGTAACATGAATATTCCCATGTCACAGAAATGCTTAGTATTAGGCTTGTAAAGTATTGAACGTTGTATCTGCCGGATTTAAAGTGTCTAACATTTACGTCAAGGCAGTAAAAAAAAGAGAAATTTATATTTTGCATGTTATTCCATTAACGATAATCCTAAGACGAGAATCGTATTGCAAATATAGAGATTAACGAAAGTTTTCTCCCTCGGCAGTGATAAGGGAAATCAATACGATAAAAATTCACTAGCTGAGACTCAGCTTATGGGTTACGAACAGGGTGAACTACTCTCATGCATAGACAATGGCCAGTTACCAGCTATGCTAGCGGAACAACTGGAATCCAATCACTCACATCTATTTTATGACGGTTGCATAGTAGCTGAAGTTCGAGATTATCGAAAAGCGTGTTCTTATAACAAATCTGATGTCCATCATAATAAAGCTGAGGTTCATCATAACAGAGCTGAAGTTCATCATGTACTTCTTAAACCAACGACACAGGTGAGATTCAGTGAAAAATAGCGAGATAAAAATTAGAATCGCGGAATGTTTCTGTTAAATAAATTTGGAAATGAAGAAGACATTATGAATTTTTCAATATATTTTCTTCATGCAGAAAAAATTTTTCGACTTTTATTTCAGGAAGATCAGTTTTATAAATTTATTTAAGATGCTATTAAAATGAAAAAATAATAAATTTTTCTATATCAATCTCATAAATCTTAAATAACATTATTTTGCTTATATCTTATTGTATATTGCCATGTTATCATTTATTGTATAGTTTTAGAATTTAGTCTGTATGAGTGTTTATATTATTTAATTTGATTGTAATTTAAATTAAATATTGTGTGATAATTATTGTTTATGTAGAGTATACTCTCGGACGTGTCAACACTTACAAGTGACGGAGATTGGAGCCATGAAGAACGATTAATATTGGAATCACATCTGTTGGCAGCTACCCAAGGACCTCTATGCTTGGATCCAAATCCTATTCCCACTTTAGCTAGTACAAGACTTAAACAGTCCAAATCGTTGTTTACAGACCCTCAACTCATACGACAAGCCAAAAAGTTTTCTCAGGTAAACTCTCCAATTCGAGGTTTATTCCCTTAAAAATCAATTTTGTTATTTATATATTTTATTAATGCTGTCTAGTATTTCAGAAACGATTGCAATAAAATGCAAAGTCTAGCTGCAAGAAATATTTTATATAATATAAATATTCTATATATATTTTCTCTCGATATAACTACTGTTTTTTCTTGAAGAAGGTATATATCGCTGTTTGTTGCATCTAGGCTTTCGGTCACAGCAATTTCAGAGACTTCATTTGGTCAATATATGTTATATTGTTGCACTGCTTGCTATGCATCACGTTTAATATGTGCAAGGACAACAGTAAATATCATAAAAAGTACTCTGTTGCTTGATATTAGGTCACGGTGAATCGAAAAAGAAAATTGGAACAGATGACACGATCTGAAGGACCGACGATACAAGACTTTATGCAGAAAATGCGTGCAAAAAGGGGGATGACAAGCACTGCCTGTGTAGCGCCTTCTCTTGCAAACCCTCCTCTGCTTCCACCAAATACTCCAGTTGAAGTTTTAAGGTTTTTATCAGAGCATGTTCTTTTCACAATATCTTGCATTATCTGCATGTTATCTGCGTTATCTTTATTGATTTTTATAATGATGTATTTAACTGCGTGACTAACTAGCAATGGATTAATTAGATTCGCGAAAGCATATGAACGGCCACGAGACTCAAAAGACTGTTCACCACAAGTTATAGAAGAATATATATTAGAGGCTCCAGGGAGTCAGGGTGAAATGGATCATATAAAGCTCTCAATTCTACAGAGACCTTCTACTTCTGAGTACCTGGGAGAGCTTTATATGGACAAGAATCATCGAGAAGGAGAAAAGAATGGTTCTTCTTGCCGGTGAGTTTTGATTATTAATTGGAGTGTTATTAATACTCTTATTAAAAAATTAGTCTGAATTTTGTTTTGAATAATCTAAGAGAACCTACAAAATAATTATGTGTGATATGTGTGTAATATATTATTTATATTTGTATTTAGCAAGAAAGGATTATATATATATATATATTTCAACAGTAATATTATTTTTCTATCTAGGTTTACCTTAGGTACCAGAGCCGTGGCCAATCATTATTACCAACAGTTTAAAGAAATATTTACGGAAGAAGGTAGAAAAAATGTGGTAATAAAGCATCTTGTACCTGGGCAAGTACCGCGTACATGCACTCCTGGTATGCAACGGGTACATCAACAGGTGTGTGGCCCGATTTTCTCCGCTTTTCTATTTCCCCTTATCTATTATTTATCTTATTTTACTTCATTTACTTCTATTCTTCCTTAGGTGCAAGTGAAAGCGGCGCAATTGGTGGCTCAACAATTGCAAACTCAGTCCCAACATGTAGCCCAGCAGGTTTGTAAATTTATCAGTTTATCATTTTTGCAAATTGTAGTCTTGCTCTAAAACAGAACACCTAAATATATTTTTTTAATTTGAAGATAATTTCTTAATTTAAAGATATAAAATGAAATGTAGGAACGATTTTTATCAATTACAAAATATAGGTAAATTTTATGCGTTATTTCAGATTCTGTCGCGGGCTCAAGGACAACTAAACACTTTGGCCGGTCAGGTAGCTTCGAAAGTTATGACGGAAGCCACCACTTCTGCACAAAACAACCTGCCGTATGTGGATACTGCGAATATACCGCAAATCACTTCTCAGAACGACACTACTGCATTAAGTTCAGGACAATCCCTGACTAATGGCGGTCCAAACGCGTCAACTTCCGTGCAAATTGATAATTCTTCATTAGCGGTGACGGATAACACTTGCAACGGCCCTGGTTTCTTGGTTTTTCAAAAGTCAGCCAATGCTATTAATAATGCAACATCTACCAGTGTTCCAGTCTTGGTAAGTTATTTTTGTATCTCATGATAGATGCTAAATTTATTCCTTGGCAGAGACGCTATAACTTTTAAAAATATATTAATTTATCGAAAATTTACAGCAGGCACAATTGCAAGCGGGAACACAAAATTGTATAAGTGAAACCGCCAATCAGAACCAGAATGAACCGCCATTCAAGAAGCATACAAATAATCCGGCGATAAGCGCTCTCGTCACTTCCCTCATGAATTCCGCGCAACAATTTCAGCAACAAGCTGCAGGTTTGCAAACCGTCTCGCAGCGTAAAGTTTATGCAAATAATTTAGAGGATAAATATTCCATCTGGTTGTATATACTAGCATGAAAACACATGCATATATAATTTTTAATTTTTACATTTTAAGAAACTTGAAACTACGTGATAATTATACAATTACTACATTAAAGTACACATTAAATCTATATTTATATGTATGTAGCTTAAGTATCTTTGCTTTTTCAAATTGGGGTTATTTTCATAATGTGCTGCTTAACAAAAACAAACATAGTTAAAAATTCTCTCATTGTTCTTATCTGTAATTTTAAATGTACGCCCGTAAATTTATAATTAATATTTTATTTTTTACCTATTTTACAGCCAACGCTGCAGCTGCAGCTATGAACAACAACAATGCGCAAACTTCAAACAAGTCCAGCAACGCCGCAATTCTTAGTTTATTAAATAGTACTCCTGCGAACTTAACTCCGCAGAAACTTCAACCCCGAAGGATCTCTCTTAATACTTCTATCCCACCCCGAGTTATTAGTCACGGCAATGTAATTAATGTGCCCAACACTACCGGCCAAGTACGTATTATATACAGGGTGAATATTATATACCGGAACACCTGAATATCTCGAAAACAAAGCGTTGTATAAAAAAATGTTAAATACAAAAGTTGTAGGGTTTAAAAAGATCTATTTTATGATATTAGCAGTTTGACCTTGAGTTGCGTCATAAAGATCAGGTCAAGGTCACAATGATGTTTTTAAATGGATACCCCCATTTTTTATTGTATATTCTTGTAGCTTATCTCGAGAGCTTTCCAAAACACTATACTTAAGTATTTTTTCGTTAAGTACTTTTCGAGTTAAGAGGCTTCAAAGTTACGCTCTTTAGCATTAGCGCGCGTGGATACCGTAGTGACGAGCACGAACGCGCGCTCGTATTAATAGTAAATAGCGTAAGGCTGATGGCCTAAAAAACGTAAACGCAAGGGCAGCTCTCGTTTACCGCGCTTGTGTTTACGTTTTTCTCTGCCTTAGCTTACCTTAATCGGCCGGATATGATTTTCCTCTTGCCTTAATCGGCCGCGCGCTAATGCTAAAGAGCGTAACTTTGAAGCCTCTTAACTCGAAAAGTACTTAACGAAAAAATACTTAAGTATAGTGTTTTGGAAAGCTCTCGAGATAAGCTACAAGAATATACAATAAAAAATGGGGGTATCCATTTAAAAACATCATTGTGACCTTGACCTGATCTTTATGACGCAACTCAAGGTCAAACTGCTAATATCATAAAATAGATCTTTTTAAACCCTACAACTTTTGTATTTAACATTTTTTTATACAACGCTTTGTTTTCGAGATATTCAGGTGTTCCGGTATATAATATTCACCCTGTATAGTGTATAGTGAATAAGACATGTTTAACTCTTGATTTGATATATTCTATAAAACTTATACAAGAGATCGAAATTTCATTCAATAAAACTTCATGTCAAACTCAAAATTTTATGTTAACATTATCAAACTAAGAGTTAATATGTTGATAATTTCTACTTGATTTATTTGGTTAATACCTTCAAGGTAGGATTAACTAACAAAAATTTTTATCTAAATTAATTGTTTATCTGACCATCGTTGTAGGTTCGAGTGAGCCTAAGCTCCGCTTTGTCGGGTCAGCTAAGTTCTAAGCAACAACATGTAAAAGCAACTGCGGTGAGACTTGCGCGAGTCCAAGATGTTCCCACATCAACACTTGGCTTATCAATGCCAGGACTCTCGGCTTTACTTGCTGGTATGATTACGAGGAAAAAAAACGTTAAGAAATAATTAAGAAAAAAAAACATTTATATTGTACGTACCACGATTCGTATTTCATGCGTATATGATTTCTTGAAATACAGGTACGCCGTCAGCAGATAATCCGATACCCGGGATGAATCCTAATTCGTCACTGCTCGAGCGGCTCACCGCTTCTTCCAGTCAGGGCAGTCAACCGGCGAGCCCGATGACTAGCCCATCACCAACAGGTAACGTGAATCTACAGGGCGTAAATCTTACTAGTCTGCCGAACTCTATCAACGGTCTGCAAAACGTTCAGGTTGGTTCTAGATATTTAAATTTGAATAACCAGGGCAATGTAGCAGAGTTGTCTAACTTGCGGTAACGTGACGCAAATGAGCAAACTTACAAAATCGTACAAAAAAACAATCTAACCGAAATGACCGCTCATATTTAGTTAGACGACTTTGCAAAAGAGATTGAGACATAATATGGTGTTCATTTCATATGACAGGTGTCGTTCCCTGGCTTGTCACAGCCTATCACGATGTCATTGAACGTGTCGGCGACGACTGGTGGCACCGTCACACCCACTGGAGTCATCGTCTCGTTGCCCATATCGTCCGCTACGAATACCTGCACGACAGTTTCGAGCGTTAGTATAACTATACTATTGATATACACAAATAACTATTATAAATGGTCTATTCAACTCAATTAATTTACGTTTGATTGATTTTTCTTATTTATTGCGAGCTGTAATTGCTGAGACAAAGTTGAAAAAGAACCTATCAATATTATATATGACTAAAAGAATAAAAGTTGTAGAACTAGAAAGAACTAACTAGAGCTGAAAGTAAGTTTGCACAATATAGCTGAAAGTAAATTTGCAGAAATATGTACTCATTCTTAATACAGTTTTTCTTGATGTTTTTAATTTTCGAACTAGTTATTTTTTTGCTTTTTATTATATGTGAATATTCTTGAAACCTCACGCAATTTTAGATGGTTCCTGCAACTGTCGTGACGACAGCGATTGCTGGAAGCACGCCAACAGTAGTGATCGCCAATCCTGCCAATGCTCACTTATCTTTACCGATTGGTAAGATATCCGAAATAGGTACGAAAATATTAAATAATACTTTAAGAATATTTTAACTGAACGGAAACGATATAGATATACTAATATACAGTATTATCAAAGAAAATAACACGACTAGTGACTTAAAATCAAATAGTAGTTTAACTTTCTCAGAATTCCAGCAAATATTTGATAATAGCTCTTTTTAATATAAGAAATATTATCCGATATGTCCTCCAATATGTAACATATATTGTAATATGTTGTTTTTGTTGAATACTTATTTTGTTGTTATGCGATAATTCAAATATTTTATGGAGTATGTTGTGTACGCTTTAGCCCACGCCCAAATAATAGCTTCCGGAGTAAAAGGATTATCACAACAAAACATAAGAAATAATAATGCAGTGACTCTTGCACAGGTATTTATTCTTAATTATTAGAAATTTCGACGAATCACTATATATAGCACGTGAAATATTGTGCACTAATAGAATATATATAAAATTATATACAAAATTACCCTTGTAACGTTGTCCATTATTTTTTTCAGATTTCATGAGATGCAACCATAATGATAACGTTACATATTTTCAGGGAGGACAAGCAATCCAGCTCATTGGATCTCAAAGGCCGCGACTTAATAATATGCCTCGTCAAGTACAATCGAATCAAGTTAAGTCGGCTGTCTTATCGAATCAGTTGGTGACGGTTGCTAAGACAGTAACTGCAAGTCAGCTGATATTGTCTGGTAACAAACAAGTATTAGCTCCCATAATGGGTAAGTCTAAATCTCATTTCTAGTTAAATTTATGACGAGAGTATACTCTCTTCGAAGAGAGACACTCCAATAGCATTTCCTTATAGCATCTTCCTTATAGCATTTCTTAGTACTTATTAGTCGACAATATGTGTATATAATCTTGTATATGCTTGCAGCCGCGACGAAGCCCGTGCTTATGGCGTCACAGACGACGCCTTCTTCCCAAGTAGTACCTGTTAATAAACAAACTCTATTGACGAAATCTTTGCACGCTAGGGCTTCTACTGGTCAATGCAACCAGCAGACGCAAAGTCTCGGAGTAACTACCCTATCGCAACAACAAGTACGTATATATTACTGTATAAATACAGGAATTTCTTAAGTGGAATTATTTGTTGAGTAATATCTCTCTCATGAAATTAATAAAGTTAGAAGCCAAAATATCTTACAAATTTGTTTAATCGATTGCAAATGTTACTTTATGGATGTATATTTTTATTTCAATATATTTTGTAAGAATTTTTAGCATGCATTTTCTCGCTTCTGACGTCATTAAAAAGAGATAGACAATGCGAAGGGCCAGGAGCTTTAATTTAATTCTCGAGTCACGTTTCTTTTTTTCTTCTAATTTTTATTTTAATTTTTCTCTAATTTTATGCAGCTCCAGCAGTTGCAACAATGTCTGGCTGCGCAGCACAAGGTCGCCGTTGCGACGGGAAGTTCTCAAAGTAGGACTCACATTGAAGCTCAGAGAAATTCCACGTCTGCCCCTGGAGAAGATCCCGCCTGAATATGTTCAAAACAATGATAATGTTAACGATCATGTTACGGCAAAATAATTGGAACCCACCTAGAAGCAATGTAATGAGGCATTTGTACATTATGTTAAGATCAAATTTGTTTTTGCATGCGAAAAAGTTTAAATATGGATTGTCTCTATGCTACGCTGAATTACAAGAAAGTTTCACTTCTTATGGAATTCTGTTCTCTATACATAAAAGAAAAAAATACAAGATTTTAAAGAGAAAACAGTATGGTATATAATATTTATAATCATGTGCAATAAAAGCGTTTTTGTCACATGAATTTTCGCCTTGAAATGTTACTTTAGGGGAGGTTTCAATTATTGTATATATAACTTATACACATACGATACGATTTGTTTTATATTAAAAATATAATAAATATTCCAATTTTTTATTGATCTTTACCCCCTTTTCATATCGCATGATTAGAATTTCACAACTATACACTATATTCTTAATCTATGTTTACTGATAAAATCAATATCGATGTTAATATTTTATCTTTTGCTTTTTTATTACATTCATGTCCTGTTTTGTATTTTTATAATACTTGTTCATATTCGAATTATTAAATTTCCACTTTACAAATTACAATATAAACTTTTTTCCAATTTGTGTTTATATATTTCAACATTGACATGATTGTAATTTGTTTTTTATCTTTTACATTAATTTATTAATATAATCGATCAGTATCAAATAATATTAATTTATATTGAATATTTTTTTATACGCAGTTTTATTTGCAACATGTCATAAAAAAGTACATATTAAATTTATAATATCACGAGATATAAATTTTTTTGTATTTTTATTATTATATAAATGCAGATTGTAAAGGAACGCTCTCGCGTGAAACTAGAAAGTTTTGTAAGAAAAGTGTAAATACACTTACCCTTTAACAATTAACGCATTAAGTGCCAAGTTACTTTAGAAATCTCTTTTTGATATCTCAGTGTGTTTTATATATATATATATATATATATATATATATATATATATATATATATATATATATATATATATAAATTCCACTTATATAATTATACATCGTGTAAATAAATGTTTCGAACTTTTCAAAAGTTTATATAATCATACATGATGCATGTGGTTTCGAGAAGAACAAAATTATAAAAGTGATCTATAACGAAAGTAAAGTTCTTTTATTTATCGAATATTATGCATATGGCACGTAATGTATTAGCATTTTTTAGTAACGTATAGTATTATAGATTGCCTACACATGTACAAATATCTGACACTTTGCGAAGTATTCGAATATAAAAAACTAGATAACAGTATTTAAAAAATATCAGAAAAATAAATATTTCGTTAATACTTATCACATATTGTTAGTATCCTAATATATGTTTATTAAAATAAACGTTTCTCATGCTTCCTTTACAAGTCGTCCGGAATTTATACATAACAAAGTATTTTCTACCGATATATTCTCATTAATGGCGCTTAGTTAGCTAAATCTAATTACTTAGTTGGTTAACTAAATTTAATAATAATTAGCTAATTAATGCTAAATAACATTAATGGCTGATAATTTTTATTTCGATTGTAAAACAGTAACATTATTTCGACTGTCCATTTGAATTGAATTTTTGTTAGTATATTCTACTTGGATAAGATATAATATCGATATAAGCGTAACCATTTATGACAACCATCGTTCATGAATAGTAAAAAAGAATTATAGCCATTCTTGAAAAAACCCCCGATTTTTAAGTAGATTTTCTCATAATACACCTTAACAAAAGAATCGTTCATGAATTGTGCAATCGGGAAGACTGCTTCTGATCGAGTTAAACTTAATGCGCAAACCGGATCTTAATAATTAATCTGTCATTTAGAAAGTTTATATACTCTGTGTTTTCTAAATTAATAAAAAATAAAATAGAAGTATTTTTATATATTCCACGCGTTTTTAGGATAATATTATTTAATTTACCGAAACAAAGTACTATTTATGTATTTAATATATTAGCACAGACATGTAAAAAAGAATATCACATTCCGTTTGCAGTAATAATTCCCTTTTGTACAAAATTATCGTAAATTCAAAAAGAAGCAGAGAACGCATATACTTCATTTATCAATTTACATTTCCGACATACTTAAAGTAAAACGCAAATAAAGTTATCCTAAGCATAATATTTTTGCGACTTAAGTATCTTGAACATATATATATATATATATATAAAGATTTACTGGTACAAAACCACCGCTAAATCTAAACTAGTCATGATCAATAATTGTTAATTTACTCTACACATAACAAGTAATATAAAATATCTTATTTGATCTTTAGCACTCAGACCCAGCTGTATGCGATCACAAAACATATTTTTTTTATCGCCTATTATAAATAATAATAAATCTTTCTATCAATCCATAACTTTGAATTCTAATATATCGTTATTAAACTACTAAAATTTAATATATATCTAGTAAAACAATAAAATCGATTTATAACAATTAGTTCCAACGATAGTTAATCGGAAGAACATCACGACAATTGGGACGACAAAAATACAGAAATTATCTTAAAACTTGTTTCTTTATTTCTATATTAAGACGGTTCTTTAACGGTATATATATATATATATATGTATTTTATTTATACTTTCACAACCCAGATTTGGCATATTTTTATAACTTCGTGGACGACTGTGAAATTACGGTAATAAAGAAGTAGTGCATTATAAATTGTACAGAGTGCGCAAGAAAGCTGCTATTTTGATAAAAACTTTTTCACACACTCTATGTACATGATGTATATCACCAGATATATTTTTACTATCCAGCTCTTGGTATTAATTCGTAGCCGACTTTTCTTTAATCAAAAATAATTGCCACCTACTGTCGAAGAAAATTTTCGTTTGATTACACGTTCCCAATTTTTAACAATATATATTTCTGCAACCATACTTTTGACTAAAATTCAAGATTTTATTCTTTTGTTCTAAAATATAATACACTAGAAGTTTTTCATTTTTAATTGAGTTATTTACTTAGACATTACGGGTGTTTCAATATTTTCGTTGAAGAAGAATTGACTTTGAGCAGACTAAAAAATCTATAGCAAAAAGTAAGACGGTACATCTGGTATATGCCTTTCAATCATCAATATGTCAGTCTCTTTGTGTGAGATCTACAAACTCACGCAAACTATTGCTAATAGTTAAAATCCCATTAGCAAACTTGAATTACCATACAATACTGTATATACGTCGCGTTACGAACTCTTAAATGCGCGTGGCATTACTGGCACATATTATCTCACGTAAGTGTGTTGCGTATTACATCTGTGCATGTGCATCAATGATTTATCTTAATTGTATTTCGTACATATTGGTACGATTCTTCCTACACACAGCACGAAGATTTTTCTGAATAACATTCGAGAATATAGATAATCAGCGGAAGTACATCAATTACTTAAATTGATATTTTGTGATAAAATTATATATGGGTTATTATTATTAGATATTCATCTATTTGATTCTATTATTTAGGTACGATTAGCTGAATATGCTGACATTTTCCCAAAAGACACAATTTAAAAACATTTCACATATAACTCGTATATCATATGTAAAAATTTAAATTATAGAGATATAACTAAAAATATTGATTCGAATTAAGATAACATTTAATTTGTTTATTTTTCCCGATTTTACGTTGAATCGTTGTCTGTATTAAATAATTTGTTTTTATAATTTGTTTGAATATTAGCTACTTTTGCTGTTAAAAGTTGCTAAATTCAAGAATAATCCGAAAGTATCTCAATCGACGCTTTATTATAAACACTTTTTTTGTTTCCCAAGATTGAGAGCCTTAAACAAACTAAATAAGTTATTGTTTCTGTAGACCTTTTGTAGACGGTTGATCTACTTCTGGCCAACTGTCTGGAGATTTGGAAGTCTGCACTTCCTCCTGGCCCTTTTCCGCTTCCCATTCGCTCTCTGGATCGGAGAACATATTTGGGCTGTCTAGAATGTCATCTAACGATGCGACTGATGCATTGCTCGACTGTAGATTTCCGTCGGTATAAAGAGACTCCGTATTTACTGCAACAATATATAACCATTTGCTATATAAAGTTTATAATTACTTCTAAATAAGAAATATTAATAAAGGTTAAAATGACTTTATTAAAATACAAATTATAAATCTATTATAAAACTTATGAAATAAAAAAAATTTTTTAATTCCACTTACCGTCGTTAATTGTACGCTGAGATAAATACGTGTGTTCATCCCAATCATCAAATTCGAGTTTACCATTGGTTTCTACTTCGTCCATAGAGAGCATAGCATGTGATTCCGAATCGGTTACGTCAAAGATTTCTGTCACTTGCACTTTGTTGTTATCGTCCATGTAGTAATACGCTATTACAGCTTCTTGATCAGTTGCCTAATAAGAAGTTAAATGATAAGAATATTAAATGTCAGTCAATTTTATTTTCTTTTACATCTTATATCAAATTTTAAACATCTTGTTAGAGTCTGACTACTCACTTGAAGAATACTCTCGAAAGTGTCATCCACTGTTGTAAGGTCGCCCATATTAATTACACAGTTTGATTTCCTGGATTCATTCCACGATTGCCTATAAATTGAAAATATATTAGAAGCAATAACATTAACTTTAAATCTTAATCGGTATAATTGTGTACACACACAACGTTAACTATTCCCACTTACTCACCGGTCATTATATTGGAGAGTTAAGTTCAGATTCTTTTGTTTCTTATACACGTCTGCGTCATCTCCAGACTGAATAATATCGTCCTGGAAATCTTTATGAGAATACGAAAATTATTATCAATGTTCAGTGGAATTATTTCTAAATAAATATTAAAAATTTATTTTATGTGCAGGATATTTTTACAGACTACTTAATATGAAGTTGGATAATAATTCTCTGATCATAATTAAAAATTATTAGAATTAATAAGCAAATATACTCACTCATGCCATATTCTGTGATATTAAACTGGCAGTTAATAAGTGGAGGCAATGGCTGCAAATAGACGTGGATCTTCGGGAACAGTACAGTCAATATTTCGAAGATAAATTTCCTTAATTCATCTAAGTTGTGTCGTAACTTTGGAATACTGAAAGTAATGATTCTGAAATAAAAAGAAATATATATATATATATATATATATATAAATATATA
>NW_022639491.1:2174840-2206161 GCF_010583005.1 Odontomachus brunneus | reverse complement strand
ATATATATATATATATATATATATATATATATATATATATATATATATATATATACACATATGCGTATATGCCTGTGTTTGCCATTTTATGACACATTTACATATAATATATTTATTTTGTGAAAACTAAGTATTTTGTGAATATTTACGTCCTACCTTTTCAGTCTTTCCTTATACGTTGAAAATATCTCTACGACTTTTTACACCTTGAAGGTGTACTTATAAAGTATAAATTGCAAATAATTTAAGAAAAGCTGACATTTTCGAGAAAGTAGAGTGATGGTGTTAATAGCAGCAATGCATCAAGGCACATTTATAATTAATGAATATATTATTTTAGATAATATAAGCTGACTTTGATAATTTCGTAGACACACGCTTGTGCATCATGAAATCGAGAAAGCCTTCGGATGCTTACCCGGAAGGTGTTAGGTGCTTAGAGCAAGGAAACGTCTGTTGCGGCATACGCAGAACATTCCCGACTACTTTGTATTCCAAAGAGCGTGTTTCTATCTTGTTACCAATCAGACTATCAACGACATGCATGACGTTAAACATAATAACGAATGTGGTTAAATGGATATACGAGCACAACGTTCGCAACTCTATCAAATAACAACTGTCTCTTGTATTCGATGCAAAATATTAGAACTGTCAAGTCAAATCGATCTTCTGAAATCCTACCACTCGATCGTTGTGCTCGCTCTTGAATATTTCCGATGAGGTAATGAATAATAATCATGATTGGCGAAATTGCACTCTGTCGGCTGAATTTGTGATCAACAACATGCAATTGCTCATGCAATGCAGTAGAAAATGCATATAAAAGTGCGGATACATATGTGTGTATGCGTGTATGTATATATACATTTCAATAGTTACTTACTTTGTGACGGTTGCATACATTATATCTGCTGGTATCGTGCAGGGTAAACTCAGTAACGACAGTAGTTTCATACTACGATGTTTAAATAGCCAATTAATGAGTCCCTTATTGGCAGAATCTATAGCATCTTGGAATATTGTCAGAACTGTCTCAGGTAACTTTGACACCAGTGCTTCCTACGAATATAACATAGGAGATAGCTTATGTAATAAAAATATAATAAAAATATGTGTGTTATAAACAGGAAATACCAAAAAATTTTTTATGGATAATTCAAGGTTCAATAGTTGGGTCAGTATTGACAACATTAGCCTCCTGCGAAATGCAGATCGTAATTAAGTCGATGTTTTCACAAGCAAAGAGTCGTAAAGTAAAACAAACAATTGCGATATCACAAAGATTTATGTATATTAAATAAATGTTTAATGCACATACTCTCTTTATATAAAAGAAATTATGTTTATTACATTAAAGGTATTTATATTTTTATATAAGCTTCTCACCTGTCTATGCAGTTTACATTCTAAACATTCTGGATCATATTCCATACTTTCATCAAGAGTCTCCGATACGACAAATGTTGACTGTACTGCAAGACATCTCGTACAAGTTAACATATTATTACGATGTAAAAATCTTAATGCATCGTCAAATCCTTGTTTACACATATTCGAAAGGACCTGTAATAAAAAAGCATGTTCGAATTATATTCATTATAGCTAGAGAATTTGTGTATATTTAAGATAGATATTCGCCTGCATAGAAAAAATAATCATCTTCAAAATTAAGCTTGTAAGCTCAAGTGTCCGCAGTTTAAGATGAAAATTAAATACTGCCTCTCATCCTGCACGATATTATGATATTTACATCTCGATATATTTCATACCTCGATCTTAGGCGGAAAGAGTATCCTTGTGAATCTGTAGATGTTTTGTTTAGAGAGTTCTATGCTCGTATTAGCAAGATTGACCTGTAAAGTGTATATAATGGTAATTAGACACAATAATCTCAATTGTCAAGACAGTTGTTAAACTCGTTAATTATTCGTGTTAATTTAAACGAGTTATCAAGTGAGTGATCAAGTTATATTGATATATGCCGAGACGACGAGTGTATGCATGTACGTACGTGAAAAAGTTGAGACGAAATGTCCCTCGGACAAATATCGCTCTCTCCACAAAACGGACTAACGGTAATGGTATTCTCGTCAAGCGTAGGTAGATTGTCGCTGAAACCGCCGTCCATGTACCTGACGCCGTGATATCGCGGTGGTAACAGACCGCAGAACAGTGGCACGAACGAAGTGGCCATCAGAGCCTGCACAAAGAAAAATATCCGGCATTAATACAAGAGAAATGAAGATTTGGATAGATGAAGAGGCTACTCTCAAGAAAGCAAACTGAAAATTTTCGCACAGTTTAATTACGTTTTCATTTAACGATTCCGTGTAATCAACGTTAATTTTATTAGATTTGTTATGTTAGAGATATAAGCTGATATATACTCTTAATAATAACACTCGTGACGAAGAAACAATTAAAATTTGCTACATCAAACGCGCGATATGCTTGCATCTATTTTCGTAACTAATTTTTATTTTATGTATCGTAATGATGTGTCGATATATATCATACGATATATGACGCACAAAACTATGCGAGTATAGCCAAATAAACGTAAATTCTTTCGACAGGTTGTTGTTGTTAGAAACGACATCAACACATCTTATCTATATCGTACGTTCTCAATCATTGCGTCATAACGTTACGCATGTTTGCCATTCCGCGTATAAGAAGCAAAAAATATGTCACAGAAATATGTTGTTGAACGAAGAGATCACGATATCAGTATACATTGTTGTGCTCTATATTCCTCACGAAAGATAAAGTGTGCACCCGATTTCGACGTTTTACCACAATGAGACTGAAAACAACGAGATTATCAATTCGATGCAAGAGTTACGTTTCTTACGTTGAGCTCGCTTTCGAATAGAATTATTAATTTTTCTATTATTAAAAACGAGACTAGAGAACTTCTTTCTAAATGAAAAAATATATTGTGGTCATACAATAATAACTACTTTGATTAATAGAAATTCCTATCGAATTCTGTAACGCTCGGTTTGAAAGTAATTTCTATCAATTTCAATCTTTCCTAACAAAGACAACATTCTTCTTATACCTGGAATAGTGCGTATTACAGAGTAAATGATAAATGCACAACTGATTTCACGTACTTGTAGTAGATCTTCCCTCGAACCGAATTGCGAGACAATCACATTCTTCCCGTCGTATACTCTGGTCAGAGAGATGTGCAATTTACCGCTTACACGGATGTGAGCATCGTCCGGTAAAAACTGAAATAAAAAATCAACAATGACATCTGTCTTAAATTGCATCTATGGCAAGCAGCACAGTATATTATAACCCAATTGAACGATCGAACTAATCAAACTGATCGAATGATACATCTATCCTGAACGTTTATGTCTTGAATGCAACTCGTACGCTTCTCGTTTCTTCAGAAAGTAAGAGAATTATTGACAGAGTGCAAAAACTTAGTTAATAACATGAACGATTTCGGCTACATTTATCTGTATAGCTGGTGTAATTTACTCCGCGTGATATATATATATATATATATATATATATATATATATATATATATTCATGCAAGATAAATTTTTTTTATACAAAGCACTTAAACACGTTTATAAATAGACATATTATTTCTATATTTTTCATGTATACGTTGTAGTTCGTATAATTTTTAATTAACGCAATATTTAAACTTGAGAACCAAAGGCACGGATCGATATAGCGATCCTTGTGAAGCGAATGAATATGTAGGATTCATAATAGATTTGCATCCTAAATGAAAGTAGAATTCTTAGTTCTTCAATTATTCTGCATACATAATGTAGAATGCGACGGTGTCAGCCAGGTTGGAACAGAAAGGGCGAACATGGAGAAAAGAAATTCAATCTTTGTGGTAACGCGATATTTCGCTGTTAATTGTCGTTCTACTTACCTTCTGCAGGTTCTCCAGCATAATCTGATGCACATTAAGAGACGGACTGAACGGTCCGAGAGTGCGTTGTCGCGCCTCACGTGCTACGCGCAATACATGACTCGTGATTTCTCCTAAAACGAAAGAAAAAAAAATATTACGAATCCGAGCAGAACTTAATCGAGTTTGATAAAACATTCGTGAGCAGCGACAAACTGTCGACCTCTTTGTCAGACGATGGATTGGAATCGGCAAACACGATAACAATACATTCACGTTGCAATAGCAAAGTGTGATTTTATAGAAACAATTTGTATTTGTTTTTAAGCGAGGACCAATTTTTCAGTAAATTTCGAGTATCTATATTAATTTATGTAACGGGATCAACTTAATTCAAGATACACTTGTGATTTTTCGTTGAGCTAAAAGTAGAAAAGGGTAATTGAATCAAGACATAGCGCTAATAAAAGATATTCTATTCTAACTCCTTGTTCACAACCTTGCTTTAATCCTTAAGCTGTAATAAATTGATCAACCACAGTTGATTATTTTTAAAATAATCAACTGTGGTTGGTCAATTTATTACAGCTTAAGGATTAAAACAAGGTTGTGGACAAGGGGATATACTTTCGATGATAACTCGTCGAGAACAATCGATTTTGCAAAGAATGAGCGCATGACCAACAACTCTGAGGTACCATTTTCCTGATATATTTCGAAGTGCGCGATTTTTCGAAGTATATCGTATTTACTGTAAGATGTTGAAATAACGCGCATACTAACATAACAAATCACATCGCGATATCGCGAGATACTCGCCCCGATAAATCGATAAGTGAGAACGTTCAAATTAAATTCGTACAACCTCACGATAAGACTATCTCTTTTTCTATCTCTTTTTCTATCTATTTTGACACTTGATCTGGATATGTATATTTAGAAGACGTTCTACGTCAATCACGTCGAGAAGAAGGAAAAAGAGGGAACAGAAAAAAAGATTATTGGTATCGTGCGTACATCTTGCGATCGTACGACACATTTTGTGCTCAAACAACATCACGTGATCTCGTCCTACCGAAAAAATTCACACGATAAAAAGAATGAAATAGCGCATTGGTGATCTCAGTGGTGCTCCTGTGAAAGAGCTTTGCGGTTCTTTAAACATTTCTCGCGGGCAAATAATAATTACGATGTAATTACGCGCACACAAAGTGTGTGTTTAAATATTTCTCGGATTTTTGCGAGTTCGATCTTCGCGTCTCCTACGATTCAGGCTTTTCATGCGTACACGTATACGTACATACGCCGCGAATCTCGCGGCGCGATAATGCACGCGCGATTGTGCAATATTTATGTTTATGTCCGTGAGAAGCGTCGCAAGTGCGCTGGATTTACGTGCCGAAAAGAGGAAAACGACTAAAAGAAAAGAAAAAACACGTATGCACGCGCATGTGTCGGGGATGAGATCGGCAGCTGTGTATTACGCATTAATTACCGATCGGCATTGCCACCAAGTCCTAAGGACATAAGGAAGAAATATAATAACATAAGAGAGAAGAGCGGGCGGGGCGAAATAGTTACACGAGGTTATCAGATGATGTGCGAATGTCGACGAAAACTGCGTGGCGGGGACGTGGATGGTGAAGAGAGGAGGCGAGTACGAACGTCAGCTATCACACCGCGGACCGATAGAAACAGCATCGCTTTGTTCGCCGTATCTCTCGTACGGCCGTACGAGAGATACCGAGACGAACGCTGACATCACGTGTCGGAACGAGATTCGCTTGCTTTGGCATTTTGCGCCGCACGCGCGCAGGAAGATCAAGGAGGAACGATACCATTCGGTAATCTCTTCCCGAGAGGCACAGAGAGAGAGAGAGAGAGAGAGAGAGAGAGAGAGAGAGAGAGAGAGAGATATGCAAAGCAAAACGTACAAAAGGAAATGTATCCAAGTACACAGAGAGAACGATTTGGTTGAATCAAATAAACACTTCTTTGGAATAGTCCAAACGAATTTTTTTATTGATCGAACAAAATCTTGTTTGACGCAATAAAAATATTTATTCGCGGCTTAGTTCCAAAGAAATATTTTTGTTGTCAACCAAATAATTTGTTTGGACTATTCCAAAGAAACATTTGATTCAATAAATCGTTCTCTCTATATAGCTTTCGATATTTTGACGTTTTGTTCGCGCCAATAAGGATGACTATTCGTTCACGCGTTATGCGTAATTAACAGAGGATTGATACGTCTCAATCTATAACATAATATAAAATAATTCTAATAAAAAACGGCTGATTTATATACATCAGATTGAATTGTATTATCTTTTCGTCGATTGTCCGTGGCACATAAACGCAAACGAAACAAAATACCACAGCTGCTTGAATACATCACCGCCTTCTCGAACAATCGAAATTTACGGTGAAACCATTTATCTCACTCGTGAGAGATTACTCACTGCTAGTCTCGTTAATGACTTTTCATTATCCGCGATGGGGGGAATTGCGCCTCATACATACGGAAGATCGATCGTTAAAAGTTTCGCGCACACCGTGATATATCGGTTACAATTCTTTAATCAATCATTCTCGCTGAAACATATTAATCGCATCAAATTCTTCCTTCCTTCTGCGGCATGTGTACAAAATGATAAAACATCGACATGCGCGAATCGTGTAATATCCCTGGAGTTTCACATTTTGATCGAGCAAATATTGCCGGTCAGTCGCGCAGGAACATGTGTATTAACGATTATGCGAAGACAGATGTGAGATGAAGTAATAATTAATAATGCACCGATCGCGGATCAATGCACCGTGCACGAGAGGCACATGTGGCTCGCGAGAAACATTAACGGTAATTATCGCGCGTTCCTTACGAGAAGATACATATTTGCGATTACTGACGTCACACGTGAATTGATAGGAATTAATAAGCAACGACGTCGAACAACAAGAGATCGCGGGATTCAATTGTACGTCAAGAGCCAACGCACTCGATCTATGAGACCTATTCACCGTCGAGATATCGTTATTTCATAGCAAGCAGTCATTTCTCAGTTAAAGTTCTCGGCTAAAGTTTGCCAGTTTAACGTACTTGAACTTACGTCATATTGTCCGAGATTAATCATATGATCGCAACTTAAGTATCGAGATCTCGAAGCCAAACGTAGAATTAGAAGTTCACGCTTTCCTCAATGAGAAGTGCTGAATTCTTGATAAGATAGAAGAAGAATTTCTTTTCTCACTCTACTTATGGATAAGCGTGTTGAGTTACTTTATTACTACACGATAAAAAAACATTTTTGTATTGAAATCGATCGAAGCGGAAATTTGTGTTAAATTTTATATACTGATGCGTATGTTAACTTGACACACTGTCGTTATGTTGGCTATTCTGCGTCGTATTTCATCATTTTTCTAAGTGTTAAAATAACGCAATCGTGTCCAAGTGTTATATTTTTGTGTTAATTTCCGACATATTATTTATTTATACATTTACCTTGTGTTAGATTAACACAAAAATTAGAGTAGATAAATTGAGACATGTGAAATATGTTAAATTTAACACAAATTTGTTACTAAGTAAATTTGTATCTAAGTGACTACCTCCCGCAGTGATACAATCTTACTCATACAATCTGATTATTTCGATGTTTCGACTATCATAAAGATATTTGCTGTCCTTATCTAATAGTTTCCTTCTGATAACAGATTATCACAATTTGACAGCTAAAATTGAGGTGTAATTTTGAAAGATTTTCGAGACATTCTGTGTGTGTGCACACTTACGTTCTTGCTAGCTTGATTATCATGGCAAAAGATCGGAATTATTTTCCAGTTGACAAAGAAATGCACGTTTGCGCAATGTCGCGTAACCAATCAAAGGATATCGTAAAGGAAACGTAAGTCTGATATTAACGATATCTGAAAACAGGTTTACGAATTAAGTGCGTCCGCAGTTCGCGTTGTCGTCGGTCAGAGATTGCCGAAGTCGCGGGAGATTTCGGAGGAAAGCGTCAGATGTACGCGTGAACTTTGTCATCGTACCTGAACAATGTAACGGCTGATAATTGCGCTATAATCGCGATCGCGCGCGAATTATGAAAATAATAGCTTTTGAACTTTAAACATCAGCCTCCTCAACAAACATCGCGGAAGGAGATAATGGAATTTATTAGATAGCCAAACAATGACACCACGACAAACAATGAAGATATATACCCGATTAATATTTGAGGAGAGAAAATAAACCAATCTCCCAGAAAATTCGTGCTGGCATCGTTGCATAATTGGAGAAAGTTATCGACCGCTCTGTAATTACCTCTCACAAGTCAAATCCTCTCTGAGTGAACAAACGAATAAAGTTCCTACCAGAAAATTAGGTACTCCGCGAACAAGTAAAATAGGGAGGAATTTTAAAGAAAATTTACAAATATTAGTTTTCGCAATAAGCCGTCTGATAGCCGCGTTCTTAAACAAACTTTTCAACAAAGGCTCTTGAAAAAAAACAGAAAGATTACTATCTGATCCTCGAGATTTGTTTACGTTTCACCCCCGATGAAAATGGTCGTGAATAGAAAAGCCTGACGTCATAGTTATCGGAAACCGTGTATATTGCTGATATTTTGCACGAAAACAAAACGGACAAAAGCATAGAAGCGAGTCTGTATGGACACTGCTCCGTGTAATTGCGATGTTAAGACGAACTAACGATGAATTGCGCGTGGCCGGAATCGTCAAGGTTGGCGAGAAAGCGTTACGACTAAATCACGAGCTTGTTACGATACATATCGGTATCTCAAATTATCCAGAGAGATCGTTCACGGCAACCGCAATGATCGAAGTAATTATACAAGCCGTTCCACATCCGGTGGAATCACCGTACTTTCGTATTTTCGTGTGTGCTTCGATCACTTCTCTTTGAGTCCATTAACGCCGCGACGACAATGTCGATGTAGCTTACCTCATTGTCTTAAAATAGAAAGTATATTTTTTATTGTTTTCTCTTATCAGTCCACGTGCATACATGTTATCGTGTTCACATTCTATCTGTCAGAAATATTAAATTAACGTGTTTCAAGTATGACAACGGGATTGACAACAAATACGCGATTGACCAACGTAATTCGACGTGTTGTTTTTTCTTCTTCGCTGTGCTACTGCGATTCCGCATTGATTGAAGAAAAAACCCACTGAGAAGACACTTCTGTCGTTTTCGTAAGCATTGATTGACATTGATCTCGCGTCACTTGATGGTACGTCAATGAGATGATACGCGCGAAGAACTCGTGTTTTCTCGTGTTGTCTCAAATGCGCCTTTTTTGGCACGACAACGAACTACAGTCCGTTAACATACGTTCCCGCGTCTTTCTTATCTCATTGAATAATTTTCGCTTCGTTGAAGGAGTAATCTCGGTCAGCAAACTTTTCTTTTTTCTTTATTTCTCCTCAACGATTCATAATTCACGCCGAGCAAATATTTAATATATAATTTCGCGCTCTCTTATCGCGAGCGATGAATTTTAAGGTCGAACATCCAGACGCGATTCCGCGATAATTATCGATGCGCTTTTATCGCGATATCTGAGTATCGCGAATGAGTCGCAGGTGCAAATACATTCCGGAACAATCGCGTACCATTGAAACAACGTCCGCCAATCTCGATGTAGGAGCATATCTCGTGCCGTACTTTCCGCGTTTATCTTCCATCGTTTATCTTAACGCGCTACAATTAACATTTAGAGTGGATGAGCCACCGATGAAAAGCTCGTCCGATAAAATACTCAAAAAGTTCTCTTAGGCTAACAATCACAGGTATCTTTGCAATACATACATTTATACATTTCCCCCGATCTCTTCACTCCCGAATGAAATGTTATTTCGTTAAATTTAACCCAACACGTTACATTTCCCATAAAATTTCATTCACGATTATCATATACATAATCATCATCATTATCTTAATTACACGAAGAAAAATATTATTCTGCTGATAAGAAAAGCGATGACACAGTTTATTTTTCTTCTCTCAAGTAACAGCTATCTTCGACAAAGAATATTTTCTTGATAAAATCAAAGAATCTTAAAATGTATTTATTGTAAACTTAAGAAAACCTTATTATTGTGTGTTAGACAGAAAAATTTATTCTTTTTACAAAACAATATTATCAAATTTTACCAATAAAAGTTGGTTTGACTCTATATATTGACTCTATGTAGTGGATAAGCCAAATTTCTGTTTTAATTTAATATTCTCTCTGAGATGTTAAAAATATTCAGAATGTATCTTAAATAAAATTTGAACTTATAAACTTGTGATAGCTTATAACTTGTGATAGACAAGTACAAACTTATGCTTGAAACAAATAAGTACAAACTTATGCTTGAAACAAATAAGTAATGTCCTTGAACGCAGTATGTATTGTTCTGTGTGTATATTATGCAGCGCAAAACGACGCGAGAGACGAGAAATGAGCAGTGATGCAAAATGTCACCCGAGAGGCGCGATTGAATTATGTTAATCGCCGGAAGGAGAGTTGTTTGTCAATGGTGATTGCATTTTTAGTTTATCTATCTGCGTTTAATGCAGCGCGCAAGTCGCATCGCCGAGATCGGGGCTTTCACTCAGCCAAAGAAACGACGCGCGCTACTTTCAGTGCATTTGCAGCATCCGCAGATACGCGCAGCGCATAGAAAAGTCGGAGGTCTATTATCGACCCCGGCGCATTCCTATTATTCCTCGCAATAAATGTGCAGTTGTAACCTAGTTCCACTGACACTGGCGCATATATGTGTATCTAGGCGGCAGAGCCAGCGGGAGATAGCGTTGGGTCCTTTTTGTCACGACCATCTCATCCATTAACAGTCTGACCATGATTTTGAATTGCGTCTATGAACGGAAAACATGTTTTGCCGTGAGAAACGATGACGTGACAACACAAACGTTTCTTTTAATTACACACGAATCGTCACAAACGATCCTAAGCGATCGTTGCCTATGACTTTGTTTATACGCGGCGCGATCGGAACCGCATGACTGAAATATACGTATGATCAGCAGATAAGGAAACTGTTATGAATTGAAGTATTGGGAGTGTGAATAAGTTTTCGCCGTTTTTTGTGAAAATAAATCCTTTATTTAAAAAAAAAATAATAAAAAAACAAGTCAATTAAAGTATTGCCCATCGATGGAGACTACTTTTTCCCATATTTCTGGCAGTATTTAAATTCCACGTCGAAAAAACGACACTTCTTTTGCGGCTATCCACGAATCGATCCATTTTTTCGTTTCTTCATACGAAGTGAAGTGCTGCTCAGCCAGGCCGTTAGTCATCGATCGAAATAAATAGTAATCAGAAGGCGCAATGTCTGGAGAGTACGGCGGGTGGGGTAGGACTTCCCATTTCAGCGTTTCCAGGTATGTTTTGACCGGTGACGCGACATGCGGCCAAGCGTTATCATGCAGCAAAATCACCTTATCGTGTCTTTGCTCATATTGCGGTCGTTTTTCTTTCAATGTTCGGCTCAAACGCATCAATTGTCGTCGATAGAGATCTCCTGTGATGGTTTGGTTGAGTTGGAGCAGCTCGTAATACACTACCCCCAGCTGATCCCATCAAATGCAGAGCATGAACTTGGAACCGTGGATATTCCGCTTTGGCGTTGATGCTACTGCTTCGCCGGACTTAACCCACGATTTTTTACGCTTGGGATTACTGTAGTATATCCATTTTTCATCACCAGTCACCATGTAAGAATGTCACACGATGTAAGAAACCTGTCCTTTTTTGTCGTTGAAGCAGCTGTTTACACGTGACAAGACGCCGTTTGACGTCTCTCGGCTTCAGTTCGTATGGCACCCAAGATCCTTCCTTTTGTATCATTCCTAATGCTGTCAGACGTTTCGAAACTGTTGTTCGATCAACTCCTAATGATTTTGCAACATCGGATTGCGTCTGACATGGATCTTCAGCAAGTAATGTTTCCAATTCTTCGTCTTGAAACTTTTTTGGTGCATCACTGCGTTCTCTATCTTGAACATCAAAATCACCATTTTTAAATCGGTTAAACTAATCTCTGCATGTTCTTTCCGACAGAGCATGATCACCATAGGTTTCTACAAGAATTCTGTATGCTTAAGCTGCAGATTTCTTCTGAATAAAGTAGTGCAGTAAAATTCCCCGCAAAAACGGTTTATTTGGCACGAAATTTGACATGTTTTACGCTACGAAAAGAAAATGTTCTTTATAGGTTAATGGAAAGACACGCACTGATTTTAAACATAGGTTATAGAACTTCAATATAAATGCGTTATCATCTTGAATTATACCCACAAAATTTTTATACCGACATCTAATGGTGAAACGGCGAGAACTTATTCACACTCCCAATAATTTAACCGTTTAATTGCTAAATTGCTCGCTGATCCGAAAAACCGTTCAATTGATCCCACGCGATCTCAGAATTCGCATTCTGCATGCGGAATTTTGGTTTGATTCTTTTCATTCAAGCACATCGAAGTACTCTTCCGCGAATTCAACACCAAATTATAACAAATTTAACTTGAATATCTAATTGAACATATAATTGCATATTGAATATCACCATGCAAATATCCTTATCTTCCAAAAAGCGAATTTTTACATCATTTCTTTTTTTTTCATATTGACTCGTTCGTGGTTATTTTTAACAAAAGGAGGAATGCATAATAGCGTGATAAATCAAGTCTTGGACTCGAAGGTCGCGTCGAATAAGAGATACTCGAGTATTTATTTGATATATAAGTGTAATTTCTCAAAAAAAAAATTTCCTTAATATTCTCGAAAATTTGTATGTACATATATTACTAAAAGAAAAATAACGATTTTGACATAATCTTTTGATTACACCGAAAAAAACGAAAGAGGAAAAAATAAAAACCGCACGCAAAATTACACTCGTGTGAGAAAGCGTCTGGAGTTCGACCCGTCTGGACAAGCTTTCGGTACTTTTACACGTGTAGCAAAAGTCAAGTTTGACTCATGGAACGAACAGAAAACCGAGGCTGTTGAAAGAACAAAGGAACTAAGTAGCTCCGTGTTTTTCATGCGTATAAAGTCTGCTATTGGATCTCGAGTGGATACACGTCATCCGCGATCGGCAAAATCGCGCTCTAGTATATTATGCCTGTATATGTAACTTGTAACATCTGTAATTATAACTTACGTAAGACGACGAAGTGCAACGATACTTAACCTTGTCGTTACGACGTATCAAAATGATTCATGAGATCATTAAGTAAATTACGCGCACGCCAAAAATATAACACGAAACTTCGCTCCCAGACGACTTCAATTATGCACAATCGATCGATTCCTGTTAGATCAGTGATACAAATAGACGCTCGATTCGCTAAGATAAAGTAAAAAAAAATGAAAATCAATTCGTTTTTGTGTCAGTCAACATTGTCGTTTTATTCTGAATATTTCTGTCACATGAAACTGACATACGCAGCCCCGTGGCTCAAACTGCAGTTTTATATCTTAAAATATCACGAGACCTAGAATCGTCAAGTTACAGTCGATCGCACAAATACTCAAGCGCACCGTAGAAAGTAGTAAATAGAAGTGCGTTTGCGAGCTTTGACACTCGAGTAACTAGAAGTAGTGACGCAAAATAGTGACTTTTTCGCATTGATTTTATCGCACTTTGCGTAACTCGCATCGCAATTTGTCGTGTCGCGCGTTACAGTGGAAGTATCCGAAAGATACGGGTGTCATGGTAAAATGTACGCTTTTGCGTCTTCGCGGCTCGCGCGGATATTTTTGCGGCTGATTGTACGCGTGATGTCAACGGCGCTCGTTCACATTGCATTCGTCGACGGCATAATACAGAGCAATAGTATGAAATGTAAGATCACTGCACACGTATGTGTTTGTTCCGCTTCTTGTGATAACGGTCCGAGGGACAAGTTGCTTGACTTCGCGGGAGGAAACAAAACACTCGATAAATCTTCACAGTTTTAAGGCAGCAAACAGTCGACTCTCGCGTTGAATCAAAAGCGCCATTGCTTAAGTTAAGCACGATCTATTTAACTTGACGTAGAATAGGAAGTTTAAGCATACTTTGCGAATTATTCCGGTAGCCGATCTGTGTGTCGGATATAAGTCCGGCGTTACTCGCGATCCAACTCCTCTAAATAGGAGTACACGCACACAGCGCAGTCATCTCGTCGCGATGTTACAATTGCAATCTGTTGCAATTTAATCTGTTGCGACTTTAACCAAGATAATGCGTTTGCGAGCTCTGACACTCGAGCCGAATAATTGACTATTATTAGTACCAGACCACGCTCATTACCGTTCGTTTTGTATTCGCGCAATTGCAACCGCCATTCAGACTCTCATTAATTTCAAGAAGTTTCCAATTTATGAATTTCGTAAAATTTTTCGTAAAAAAGAGGATGGTAAAGATCGTTTCACTTCGACATTGAGAAGTGCGCGAGTTCTTTCATTATTTGTCATAATTCTTTCATTACTTGTGCAAAGAAAAATATAATAATTCTTCTACATAGCCCTAAAAGACAATTCTACGTTTCAATCCATGAAATTCTTCGAGGAAGCTTCTTTCCTTCGAAAAATGATTTATAACGTTTCACTTATAGCTTATATCCTTTTCTACTTTTCTTCGCTTTCTGACTTTTCAAACCATCCTTTTATAGTCATATGTCCACATAATGCCTTATACAATTCTGACCTTTTCCGTAGAACACATGTTCTATCTCTATTCCCCAACAATATTTTCAGTAATACACATATATTTTCAATAAGACACAATAATATACAATATATTTTCAACAATATTTTCAATAATACACTTTTCAATATAACACATATGTTATCTACTATCCAATATTTATTTATCTTTTCCATATTATCACTTCTTAATTTAACCAGCTCTTTTATATGAGTACTTATTCTGAATCTATCTAAGTTCTCCTTTCGTAGATAATTAAGGCTATCTCAATTTATTTTCATTTCTTTATATCTCTTATTACATTTCGTAATCTCTGCTATGATATTTCTCCCTTTCCTTCCCATATGTATCTTTCTAATTTCTTCTTCTTCCTTCTCTCTCCAGCATTTCCTCATTATTACTTTTTTCTTTACATTTTAAAATATATCCCCCTTATTCCTCATATCTTTCCTTCTTTTTTTCCACGTTGACACGATTTATTTTCCACGAATTCATAATAGCGATCGTTTATCGTAATAAACAGGTCAACAACGTCTTGAGAATGTCGCTCTACAAATTCTGCGTTCTCTCGCGTATATATTTAACAGAAATGACACACGCGCGTGTCGCACGCGTAATCGAGGAGTGGTAGATATGGGAAAGGACAAGCACGTTACAAATTTATGTGCTAATTAGTCCGTTCTCCTTATCGCGGTATTGACGATGCGTGGCATGAATTATTAGCAGAATAATAAATTCCTCGTCCACACATTTCGCCGTGATACTCTCTTTCTTTCTTTTCACTTAGTGTATTACAATGATGCAAAATATTCAAAATTCTATTTAATTCTGGCACGTCACGTTTATCACTCTTCTTTTTAATTAAGATCCACGCCTTTTTCATAGAGAGAATATCACGTTTTTCTGATATATTTTCTGATATACAGTGTGTGGCAAAAGTTCCGGAACGGCAAATTATTTCATAAAATATTAGTTTATTTAAAAAATGTTCAAGACAAAAATGGTAGAGGTTTAAAAGATTTATCAGATGTTGATATTTATTTGATTTTGAGATGAGAAGCGTTGTCAAAGTACAAATTTTAAATGAAACCCCCTATTTTTCATATCTTTGTAGCTGACGTTAAGACATTTCCGAAACACTAGTTGCAAACTTTTTTTTCCACAATAACTTTCCAAGTTGTGGAACTTGGAAGTTACACTTACCGCCGACATTAGCATTACTCATGATGTATCACATGGAAGTTGCACGGTCGGACTTACACCTCTTTGTGTGTGTGTGTGTATGTGCAACTTCAACGTGGTACACCTTGAATAATACTAATGTTGATGGTAAGTGTGTTTCCAAGTTACTCAGAAAGACTTCCAATAACTCGGAAAGTTCTTGTAGAAAAAAAATTTCGAAAACAAAACCAAGGCACAGGAGCGAAACTTAACCCTTTGGGGACTTAACACTTTATGTATGGTTGGGACACATGTGTCCCAGTGGTCCCCAAAGGGTTAAGCAGTATAACTTAACTTTCCAACTCCCAAACGATACCGTTTGTGTAAGTGGTCTTAAAATAACTTTACTGGAATGTTTTGATAATTATGCTGAATATATTATTTTTTTTTATTTATTTTTAATTAATTTTTCCGTTTTGAATGGCAGCTAAAGATATTCTATATCGACATAAATAACGTACAATGTTCTATTTACAATAATATTGATGTTTTTTTATTGAATTTTAATATAATTTTAATGTTTTTAAAATTTTTCTGAATCGAGTTGCTCGCTCCCTGTAGGAATGTGCGTGCAAATTCTTGAAAGTATAAAAGTCGAAAGGTTATATTTTCATTTTGCACGAGTCTCTTCCTTTCTCATTCAGAAAGAATGCTTATTCATTTTTGCGCGGTCAATCGCGTACTGAATTTACACATCAGTTCGTCCAATGGAGTGAGACCTGTTGCAAAACGAAACTGCTAGGCCGACCGTCCTTCGCAAAACCAAAAGAGAAAAACGAAGGAAGATAGGAATTTGCCGGCGGAGTTGCACTCATTCACGTGACGATCGACCACAGCATTCACCCGCCCGTCCCAATTGCAACGTTATCATCGCAACATGACCAATTAATGCGGTCTGTGGTCAATAGCCCGGCGAGACAAGTGATGCGACGAAATTTGTTAAATCACTTACCGAGGGGCAGGTCGCAGAGCAAGCAGCACGCGGCGATAGCACCGGCGGACGCTCCACTGATTTTATTCAGCAGCAAGTGCGGCGCGTACTTCTTCAAACATACCGCCACGCCGACGTGGTAGATGCCGAGGAAGCCGCAACCGGCGAACGACAGATTCATGTCGCTGTTACGGGTCTCCTGTGTCCTCGTTAATTCTCCTTGTGTTGACGTTGGTCGTTTGACAACACGCAGTGTGCTACGTAGACGCCGAGCTGTCGCTGGCCTCTCTGTCACTCTCAGCTTCCCTCCTGCGCCCGCTCTTCCGGAATTCTGATTGATATCCCTACGGATATCGAACGATACACCGCCTGGACGTTGTGACGTTCTGCGCGTCACGCGATGTAAATACACAGATACGCGTTTGCAAGGTGTCACGGTCGCCGGAGATGTGCGTTTATCTCTCGGCGATCGCGGTAATGAGATGCTCACGTGATCTGTCTTGCGCGCGTCAAATGAAATAATAAACGTCAAGTACGCGGTGCCGTCGAGCGGTGCGCGTACATACGTGCTTGCGAATAATCTTGTGTACTCACTGTACGCGAATTGCGATTCCGTGCGAAGCGGAGCGGTGCGATGCGTCTACTACGACGGTGAGTCGTGATCTGGCTGGTCGGACGAATTGCTGCGAGCAACAGCTGTTCTCACCGATTAAATCCCGGGGCTGCTCCGGAGGCACGAAAGGAAGAGGAAGGAGAGGCAGCACGTCCACATACAATCATCTTACACGGCACCGGCCTAACTACGACTGCGATATGAAACACGGTCCGGTGACGTCATAGAAGTTGGACGCCGCACGATTGGTCGCGTCGGGTGGTGTGGTGCACCGCCCATAACCCCACTGCGCTCTCGCCCTTCCTTGGTGGGAGACTACGTCACGAATGTCACAGGTGTGAAGTTATGCGCGCTATTCGTGGTGGCGTGTACATATAGGAGCGCGACCATCACGTGTATATATGGTATGTGTATATATGTATACATATTTACCTAGAAACGTGTGCGACTTCGCATAAAGGGGCCAGCTGTGTCGGATATATATATATGTGCAATGCCAGTGCAAATAAATATCTTCGCTTCCGCAGTTAAACGTTCTCATGTCGAATGCGTGTATCCAAATATTCGTGTGTCGCAAACCGGAGTGTCCTGTTGACAGTTCGGCAGCTGTGTTGACATGTGTAGAAGATTGAGGTTAGAATGTAAACAACGAATTACAGAATGTTGAACCGACGATTGGAAAGCTAGTTTTATACTCTGTAATTAATCGTTGTGACGCACAAATGCTCAAATATGATTCAATATTCAATACGAAAGTGCCTAATTTCAGAAACTGAGGCCGGGTCGTACCAAACGAATAGTAAGCTAATGATGAATTCGACTGAATGTACTAGCACTGTACGTATCAGTATACTCCAAAGCCAGTATATCGTGTAGTCCGTTCTCATATTTAAAGTCGTCTCAAGCTCACCTCCAAACGTTCCACAATGAAACGATTTATGCAGCATCTAAACTTAAGGCGATCTTAAAAATATAAGAGCAAACTATAAATGTAAAAACGAATTATGATACCGACTTTAGAGTTTATCTTGGTGCGCACTAGTGCATCCAGTCGGATTCGCTACAATAGTTAAGTCATATGTCTATTTTTGTTTTTCCTTCAAAATAAACAAAGACAGATGATTTAATTGTTAACTTACCGCTTGGTTAGTACAACCGGGCCTAAGGCGAATTTGTGTTCCTTCTAGACGACTTCTTGCACAGAAAAGTAAAGCGGGAGTATCGGAGTGCAAAAGTTGCAAGTGAGAAATGGAGCAGTCTCTCGGTGTTGAATGTGTTACCTGTTCGCTCCGCGAGATGTCAGCACAGTGATGTCTTCTTGGGCGCTGATGTCACGTCGGAAACTCGCCGGACATATCGACCGAGCGAACGAGCAGCGTTGCGTTTGGTCGATACAGACCGATGACCATCGGCGTAAGCGCGTAAACGCGAAAAACACGGGAGCGATGACGGAGCGGATGCGTAGCCACCTGAAGCAAAAAGTGTTCGTGTTCTCGCACTGGTGACTAAGCGACGTTGGTGGGAGATAAGTGGATCCAAGAGTCAAATCGCCCGTCGAGTTCCACGTACCGAGGGACGAGTAGGAAGAGGAAGTGGACGAAGAGGAGTCGTGATTGTACGCCTCTCGACAGAGACATCACGAGAGTGTCGTGCGAAAGGTCAACCTCGCCGGTGACTCGACTGTGTGCGTGTGTGTATGTGTGTGAGTGCGTGTGTGTATGTGTGTGAGTGCGTGTGTGCGTACGTGCGTGAGTGATATGCCGGCACCCCACTACCTGGTGCACAACAGCGCTGTCCACCCTTTGAAACTAACCCTCTGCCTCGCGCCCCTTGGCTGAAGTCGAGCACGTCGTCGTCGTCGTCGTCGTCATCGTCGTCATCGTTGTCGTCGTTGTGTTGTTGTTGTTGCGTCGTCGTCGTCCGCTATGTGTATGCATTGACAGCGCATCACGCCGTCAGCAAGGTGAACAGATCTCTTCTTTTTCTTGCATGCATATGTATATATATACACGAAGCGATTTATTTTCGGTGCGCGTCACTCTAGAGATCGATCAGTGGTGTGGAAGACAAACGGTCGGTTTCTCCGTCTCAGAGGAAAAAGGAGCGTGTCGAGGACGAACTCCGGGGGTGAGCCTCGCATTGAGTCGATCCTCTTAATTTCGTGAATGAGAGAAGGAAGAGGTGGAATTTTTATTTTTTATATTCATAAATTTCCCAAGTTGATAAGGAAAGAAATTTAGTGATCAGTTTTTATTAATTTTTTTGGTATACATAATCTGTACTTCAAGAAAAAACTGATTGGCAATTAGTAGTTAAAGAGTACGCTGCTATTTTGATAATTATAACTGAGATGTATCTTGTATGAATGGCACAATGAAATAAACAAAATGCATGTCACTTAAATATATATCTTGAGAAAAAATGCTACGATTCAAGAAAATTGGTTTTTGCAGACTTTGAAAAGTATGAAAAGTATAGAAGTTGCAAAGTTTAATGGAAATATAATTTTAATTTTTGAAAACAATATTAATTCTTAGGAATTTGTTCATTTATTTAATTGGAAAATATGGAAAAATTAAATAAGTACGTACATATATAATAAGTATTAAGTAAAAATATAATCAAATTTAACTCTTTACTTGAATCCTTTGTTTCTTTCTATAAATTAAGAGTCATTTGAATTAACTTTAATGCTTAATTAACGTTAATTAATATTTATGAAAATTTATAAATATACATGAATTTCATATCTAAATAAATTTACAATATATATGTAAATGCATGTAATTCATCTAGACATTTTATTTTGCAAAATGACTTATATTGTTTCTTCCAACTATATATACTCTTGCATCTTCTATCCTTAAAATACCATAAGATGTAAAATCGTGTTAGCAGATAATAGATCAAAAAAGATAAATTAGCGGAGCTTGCAAAAGAAATAATGGAAATCTAAGCGCTGAACGCGCGCGTTCTTTTGGTGCACATTAAATACAAAAGATACAGACGCAAAAACGGATCTATTATATCCTTGACAGCATGCCGCATCGATGGTGCGATTTAGCGTGATTTATATACCTCGTGACGTACAACATCGGCATCTAACTCGAATACGAAATCGCGACTCGACTTTGACTCGATACGCCCAGGATTTCATAGCATGCACAACGTATATAGCTATATTTATGTATATAGCATACATATCAGATAGATTAGCTAAGCAGGACAATCAAAATTTGAGGTCCACACATATACAGATCTCAGTACTTACAAAATTAAATAAAAATTTTGACATATATTGGGACTTTGATCTGACTGTATCAATTAATAAGAATCGTCTGGAAAAGCTACGGTGATTTCGCCTTCAGCTTTAATTGCGCGACAAATCTTTCGTTATATCTGACTAACATTTACTTCATTGATGCAAATGCCAATGCAACTGACACTCTTCCATCGGTTGCAGCATGTATGCCCTGCAGATGCAGACCGCTTGCCAGGGCGAGGGCACTGGCGAGTCTGACGATCCCAGCAGCCTTCATCAGGAACCAACGCGACCTGCTACACAGGACTGCAGTTCGTTTGACATCGTCAGAGCTACGCAGGTAACATTCATGACTGAATCAAATGCCTAAAGAAATCTCTGTGATCTGCTTCGATACTTTAAGACTGAATGGAACTTGCGTGCTTGCAGTATGGAGCATTGGATCGAGTGACGGAATTGGTGGAAGCTGGCGCCGATGTGAACCAGCCAGATTCCGAAACTGTGACGCTGCTACACTGGGCGGCGATAAATAATCGCAAAGACATCGTTAAATATCTCATCGCGAAGGGAGCTGTCGTTGATGCAATCGGTGGCGAATTAGCCTCTACACCTTTGCATTGGGCCACAAGGTCTCAGCGCGATTTAATAATAATAATAATAATTTTATTGTGCACCAATAATGCTGCACGCATTATAAAAGAAAGAAAAAATAATGCGATGCAAATACATGTAACAAAACAATCAACAGATAAAGCAATAGCATTAAAATTGCTACTTAAGTGATGTCGCTGTTATTATTCGATAAACTGAACGATTTTAGTAGAGACAAGAAAATTCCAAACTATCTCTAACCTACATTGAAATTTCTCTTAGATGTAAATTTAAGATAATTTGAAGACCTAGCTTTTCAATTGTGCTTTCAGACAGGGCCATCTTTCTACGGTTGTGATATTGATGAGAGCTGGTGCTGATCCAACTTTGAGGGATTCAGAGGGTTTCTCATGTATACATCTCGCGGCGCAGTTTGGACACACGGCCATTGTAGCCTACCTGGTGGCAAAAGGCGTGAATCCAAACATGCCAGACAGAAGTGCCATGACGCCGCTCATGTGGAGCGCTTATAAAGTCAATAGGTAGAGTAGAGTGTAGCGAGTTATTGATACACCATGCATAGCGGTTCCTCTTATTAGAATGACATTATATTAGTTACTTTAAAGTCTTTCTTTTTACAGTCTAGATCCAACGCGACTGTTGTTGACTCTAGGTGCGTCACACTCACTCACCGACAACCTACACGGTAATACGGCTTTACACTGGGCCATTATAGCGAAAAACAACACAGCGATATCTATCCTAGTGCAACATGGGGCATCGTTGGACTTGCCCAATTTTCAAAGCGAAACACCGATGACGCTATTGGGTCCGCACATCGGCGCCGCGTGGCTTGGTCAAAAAATCAGTCATGAGATTAAAGAAAAGCAAGGTCGCACGAGAACATGGTGTAGAGATAAGGTAACTATATCGTGTGTGTGTGCGTGCGTGCGTACGTGTGTGTGTGCGTGCGTGCGTGCGTGCGTGCGTGCGTGCGTGCGTGTGTGTGCGTGTGCGTGTGTATATGCTGATGTCGTGAGTTATAAATCGGAACATAATATCGCTGAGGATTGTGATTTAACCAAAATTTTCCATATTGTATTTATGTTTTCATTTTAATGACTTAGGCTTGTACTATATTGAAAAATTTATTTTCCCTGAAAGGTAATAAAATAATTAAGAAGTGACTTTGTTTTCTAACTGACATACTTCTTAAGAACTTAAAATCAAAATGTAAATTTATTTCTCAATTTCTTTTCTATTGATGCCTTTCTGTGTTGCAGAGGATCCGTTGGTATTGCATGGTCAGTACACCATTTATAGCCTTTTATGTGGTCGGTATGGTACTACAGGGCGGATGGGATTATTTAATAAAACTAGGTGCCTTTATCACCCTTTACGTAGCGGTGTATCTAATGAACCATTTCGTATTCGACGAACGCTTATTCCACATTCTACCAATGTCGATTTATTTGGCCACCAAGGTAAGAATCAAGTCCAACGTATTTCAGATAATCGAGAACGTACTCGCGCACAATTAGTTTTACGATAAGCTGTTATGTACAAGATAAGTAACACGCTGTCGATAAAACGATAAGCTTGAAAGGCTGTAGTTTTAAATGTATAAAATGATACCGTGAGCATCAAATATAATCCCCAGCAGTAGAACAAGATTTATGTATTCAATTTGCAACTGATACTTGCATATCCACCGTAATATCGCAATATTAATATTTTTATAAACACTATTTGCATACGATAATTGTTATCAGCAAATACATCTTCAGACGAGATAAGCTATATTGAGAAGTACAATAACAACTTGTACATTGTCAATATCGTCGTAAATATATTTGAATGAAACGTACTCGTAAATGCGCTAAAAAGTTAGCGAATGCTTATATTGTAGAGTATTTTAAAATTTGACACAAAAATAAAACTTACTGTCAAATCTATGGGAAAATTTGTTGCTAGAGTTACAAGCGCAATTTATAGACAATTTTACATATAAATTTAACAGGTTTTACTATAAATTACATTCAAGAACACGTTATACTAATGATAAGTTATACACTAATTTTAGATGTGGATATACGTCACATGGATATTCTGGTTGGGAATCCATGCAGCTTGGTATTTGTGGTTATTATTAGTTGGTGGATCCGTTCCACTCTGGATATGCTTTTTACAGTCTTGGCGGGGTGATCCCGGAGTTATCACGGCTACTCATGAGGACAAATTAAATGTACTTTCTGTTATTTCTATGGCATATAATTCTTTGTATATTTAGAGCTTATAGTATCTTTATTATTGAGAAAGTACATGCGAAAATAATTACTATATCTATATTTGCAGACGATTATCGAGTTAGCCGAGTCAGGTGGTTTCGAGCCACAATGGTTCTGCAGTAGTTGTTTGGTTAGGCGACCTATGAGATCTAAACATTGCTCTACATGTGACCGTTGCGTAGCGCGATTCGATCATCATTGTCCTTGGGTCAATAATTGCATCGGTAAGTACATGTTAAATATCACAATGAGTCCGTTCTGCGAGGAGACTATGACCGTACGATTTGTACAAGACAAAATAATTATTTAATTTTATTGTATGATTTTCAGGTGCGCATAATCATAAGTATTTCCTTGGATTTCTGGCGTCTTTGCTGGGTCTGTGTATCGTTATTTTATCTGCTAGTGTACAGTATTGGCAGTTTGAGTGTTGGTCAAACTTAACGAACGGGCATAGTGCGGACAACTATTTGGTAGCCGCGGCTACATGTGATGCATGGGTAATGTGGGTGGCTGCTAACACGTCTCTCCATTCCTTCTGGGTTGGAACTTTATTAGCGTGCCAATGTTATCAGGTATGACATCTTATATGTTTTATAAATCATTATTATTATAAGCAAAGGAAGAATTTTCTAACTGACAAAATAATATTGTACATATCGCGATCGTTTCATTTTTCTTTTTAGTGTATGTTACAGCGGAAGCACGAGATCAATTTTCGCGTGTTGATTGTTTTTCGGGCTTTGAATATGAACGATCGTGACGAGAGATATTCCTTGTTAATCGTGAAAATCACAATTATAGGGAGTACGATATATTGTGGAAATAAACTGTAGAGATAATTCTAAGAAATGACCGTAATATGTTTAGAGTTTCTTTAAAAAGTCAAAATTCCAGCATCGAGCAACAATAATGTCTTATTAAGGATCTAATCATCCAGGATTACAATCATGATTGCGGAGTGTAATTATTTTTTTCATCAACAGATTATGGTCTTGGGCATGACTACGAACGAACGTATGAATGCCGGCCGCTACAAACACTTCAAACAAGGAAACCCATTCCATCGTGGCGCCTTGCAAAACGCCGCTGACTTTTGTAACTTCAGTTTCTGCGGTGTGAAAGCGAAACCGAGCTCGGACTGGCTACACAGCTTTGATCTCAAACAGAGCATCGAGAAATTACCTTTGCTCGCGCAGAAGGATAATTTTCAGTACGTTTAGAATTTTGTAAAGAATAAACTATCGTGGATATATCACTTTTTATCGCCAGCCGTGAGAAGCTAAAATGTACACACATACACTTATATATAACACACATACACTTTTCGCACGCGCAAATACAGCATATCACATATACCTGATGTACTTTTTTGGGCCACCAAAGAGCCGCGAATATATAAATGACTTCCCGTACGTAAGGCAGTAATTAACAAAGATTTCGCTCGCATACTCTAAATAGCTCTACTATACAAAGTCGCTAGATAATCATTTTTCAACTCGCACGTTTCGGAAAACTATTGTTTCTCGCTAATGTGCACATATTCCATTTATACCCTAAAAATATCGACGAGCGACCGAACAATTCGCACAAGTATTTCATTCGAAAAGTTTACTTCTACCAAATGTTTTAAATCCATCTATAAGTAAAAAAATAAAATGCTTATTAAAATTTTATTAAAAATTAACAAACTAATAATTAGCAACAATATTTGATCATGTATCAACTGATTTCACAATAATAATAGTCAGTTATATGACAGCTAACTGACCAACAACTTCGATTATATAATAACAATGAACTATTAGTTGACAATATTAGCTAATTCAGAGTATCCTATTGTTCCTAGTGTATTTCGGAACAGTTATAAGCAATTCATGAGTACTTATAAAAACATATAATCGCATTTTTCTTTTTTTAAATTGAAAACTGGAAGTAAACATCTCAATTTCCTGATTACTTAACGAAGTAATATAATTTGTCAGATTAATCGTCTCGGTTGCGTATAATAGTTTTTACATATCTAGCATTAAAATTCCTTTAAGTGAAATTAAGAATATTTAATTAAGTGAAATTTAGAATATTGTTAATGGATAATAATCTTTTTTTCTTAAAGTTCCTGGTTTTTTTGCCATTATTATTAGTAACGTTAGAAGTAAGGAAATACAGCTCAAAATTCTTATAAAATATGGTGAAACAAAAGCATATATTTATAAAATAACGCGATCTATTAAATAAATTTGTACAATATTCCGAAAATTCTCTTTTTACTCTGATAATAAGTAATTGTACGGACAAATAACCGTAAAATTAAGAGGATATGTAACGTATTTTTGAAATACAAAATAGAGAAGATAAATAAGAAAAGTTTTTGGAACATCTTGTGAATCTATTTAATCGATTGCAAGTGTCATTTTATGGACATTTTATATATTTTTGTATCGCCGTATTTTGCAAGAGTTTTATACTATATTTTCTGATTTCTGACATTAATCAAGATGATTGCGACGAGATACCGGGAAATTTAATCACGTGTTGTAAATAATTGTAACAATAATTTGTCTTGATTTGCGTTCCCCCTTTCACTGATCATTCCATTCTTTTAATATTACGATCCATAGGTGGTAATTTGACGATATCTCGAACACATTCAGGACGCAAATGCACTTAGAATCAGAAAGTATATATTCAACTAATAGATTAATAGGCTAAAGCTGATTTATATTATACTTACATGTACATACACACACGTACACACACAGACACATTTAATTACATATAATTCAGCCTACAAGTTTACCATTGTTCAATTATTTTGCCGTTGTTATGTAGTAAAATGATGGGATGATAAAATGTCTATTCTTATCTATACGAGTATTCGAGAAATATTGACGACGCACTTATTCTTGATGAATTCTTACAATTCGCAATGGTAAAGGATATAATTAAATAAATCAACATATAAAAAATGCAAAGGAATAATTTAAATTTCTTTGATACATGAAACAAGCAATTAAATATGCAAATAATGCAAAGATTAAGATTCGTATATAAAGCGCGAATATGAGATAAATAAGAATAATGTGGCCTACATGATATTGCTATAAATATATAAACTATGTGAATTAGAACGTATAAGAAAATCAAACACTGCGCGATAGTATACGCAAAAAACTACACGCAAAAAACTACATAACAGTTGTTTACATTGTTTATTCTATTGTTCGTATTTGTAAGAGACTTTACCTGATTTAAGTGCCATGTTGTGCTTCTTGAAATGCATTTACTCAATTTTACAGATTTCTGTTAAAGATTAATTACTCTTTGTATCAGTTACGTTTACGATTACTATTATGTTTAAAATTTAATATTCATAGTAACAATGCGATCACAAAGCGATATTGCAAATTATTTTAATATTTCTAAGGATTGTTATATATAGCTTATAATATATCAAGCATATCTCGTCGAGAATGTTTATATCACAAAAATATCGCTTTTTATATGTTAAGCAAAGAGAGTTAAAAAGAGAGTTAAATAGAACATCGTTGAAGCAACAAAGAAATTATTTAATGCCGCAAATTGTAACAAGTATAGCACTCTGTTCATACTATAACACTTTAACTTTAAACTTCTGATGTAATTCTTCCAAATTGTGTGTACAAATTATCGTGATGGAAATTACCGCTTGAACATTCCAGAATTAATAGTAGCGTTTTATAACGATAACGTAAAATGTTAATTCTTGTATTTCGAATATCTACGAACTTCTCGTCGAATCGTTCGGTTTTGAAAATTCAATGGATTTCCGCTTGTTGTATCATTACGATGTTTCAATCTCGATTTTTATGACAGCGTACTACACAGCCGATCAAAATCAAGTGTTCGATCGAGTCGATAAAAAATTAAATACTTGCGGAATATGATTTTGTTTTATGTGTGTTT
The DNA here is from genome assembly GCF_010583005.1 of Odontomachus brunneus. Taxonomy (NCBI): domain Eukaryota; kingdom Metazoa; phylum Arthropoda; class Insecta; order Hymenoptera; family Formicidae; genus Odontomachus; species Odontomachus brunneus. The sequence goes on along the minus strand of NW_022639491.1, from coordinate 2,178,675 downwards.
AACGTATACATATATATATATATATATATATATATATATATATATATATATATATACTTTATTAGAACTTTTCTACGCAGGAACGATTATATTACTTGTCGAAAGTAATATCATTTTTTTCCGACGAAAGGACATGTCGTGTCTCATTCGACGAGATTGAAAGCGTTATCAAAATACATATTGTTACACATTAATGCATTTTGATACATTACTAATCCAAAGCAGTGCGAGAACTTCTTGTCTCTTCTAATTACGGTAAATTCGTGCTTCGATGACTATCCAGTCGCTTTATGAACGCTATGTGTATCTTATTCGTCTGTAAATAGTAATGTGTGTGTGTGTATCAGCTTTAGTTAAACGTCGAGTCTAACTTAAGAATTTTATATGATTTAAACGACCATCTTCGAGATTAATCGTCGAATCGACACGTGTTTTTGACTCTTGGTTCGATTTGCTATTTGTATTAATACGAATTCATATGAATTCATACGAATTTCCACACCTGACAAATTCTTGTACAGAACGAATGAGGAACACTCGTGTACAAAATGTTGAAACATACAGATAGTTTTAATATAGATACACTTGAGGTGACAATTACGATTATCGCAAGAAGTAAAAAGAGAGAAGTGAAACACAAAAGTGAATACTCTATGTCAATGTTGTTAGAGCAATGTGAAATACGTGTATAAATATTATATAAATTTAGCAATATGAAAGAGATGAAATCGATTGTATAGTAAATATCGATTTTGCATTACATGTAATTTGTGCGTTTGCCTGTCGAAAGGTTTCCCGCGCGTAAATTGGACGTGCGGAACCGTGCGACTTTTGCGTAATTTTATTTCTCGATCTAGTCCAATTGAGATTAGTAACCGGCATAACATAGCACTGATGTATTTTAACGATTGTGAGAATGATCTATGACTGTGTTGTGATTCTTATATGGGAGGAAGTTTAATCGTCGAAATAGGCTGTATTATCTCGACCTCTCTTGTATGTATTACACGATATAAATAATGATATACGGCCCTTTTGAAAACGAATTCAGCGCGAAACAGCAGATAAGAAGTCTCTTATCGCAACTTTCACATATATTATGAAACTAACAACACCAAACACACGTTCGGTCACTTGGTGATCCTTCTCAATGGTTTATAAACACCAAACGGTTAAAATCAAAGTCCAAATCTACACATAAATTATATCCAGATGCAATACAACACATGCATATAAATAAAACCTTGTATGAACCTTTAGTAGCGATTGATGGTGTTTCCGTTGTGGTATCCCATCGAACAATGTGTCCTGGTGGTAAATTAGTGTGACAACTACAGGATGAATTTTACCACCAACATATTTTTTAGGCTGGCGAATGCAACCGTGGAGTCTTTCCAATAAAAATCAACTAACAGTAACATTACATCAATTAATTTCCCACTTAATAATATAATTATTACATAACATAAGTTATATTGCACTTACATTGTTCAGTGGGAAATTATAATATTAATGTTATGTTATTAATAGTGGGCGTTTGTTGAATTCGTTGTCATTTGCACAACGATCTGTGAATTGTAATTATTTTACGATGCAGTAACGCTTGCAGGAATCGAATAAAATTAAATATAATTGGCACTTGTAAGTGAATACCTAAACACATATCGATGGGAGACAATAATTAACACTGATTATGATAACTAATGCGCTTAATAAATTGTTACATATCGCAACGGCTACTTATATCTTAATAGTAGCAAGTGAGCAATGTGTGCAAACATATATACATACATACACACATTGATACATAGCGTGTCTGAATAAACAAGCAAAGCTTATTATTATAAATATTGTAATAATAGGCCATAAAAATTGGCCAATAATTAGCCATTTTGTGCATTAATAACATTCTTTACACTTGATATGCAACATTTTGGATACAAATCTTATGATAAGCTGACTCTTCATCTAGTATTTTTACGTTATCCCAATTAAAATTATGATTACATCATGGATAAAATACATATTGCTTCAAGAAATGCTAGGCAATCCTGCTTTATGCACCTTAATGATTTATATATATATATATATATATATATATATATATATATATATATATATATATATGTTTTGTATATATGTGTATTTTTATTTATGTGTATGTATTTTATCTGGACATCATAATGTTTTACATTTGGACTTCCATTTTAATTGTTTATGAAGGGAGTCATTGGATGAAGACTAAAACAATTATTGTTATTTATTATGCAATCTGTGAGAATTGTGCATATATTCCTGAATGACACAATGCATCCTAGAAACATCTTGGATATGCCCAAAACATCTGGAGAGTGTCCAAAATATCCTGAGCATATTCGAGATGACCTCAGAACATTTTATGCTATCTGAGTTAATAACTTGCGGTAGTACTTCTATTTAACATTCCTCTCTGGTTTCGATTCTTGTTAGAAGTCGTAAAATCGTTAGATTGCTAAGCAAGCGAAAAAACAATTCGACAAAAGAATAATAATACATTTTTACATGAAGAATAGATAGACGTATCAGCGTCAAAGATATACATATACATAACACACGCATAAGCACATTTCTATCATTATTTATTAAGCTTCATATAAGCGAGATAATTTACTTCTATAAGATTGTAACAAAAATATTATATATTATGAGAAAAATGAATTCCAAAGTATACAACTGTAATTTACCACGCAACACTTATCATTACTGTGATTTGCGAGATAATTTGCGGAAAAGGAAATCTATATAACACATACATACAAAGTCATTAAATGTACGAATTGCTGTTAAATTTTTGACAAATTATAACATAATGTATACACGATAATGGTGTACCATTTACTAGACGATAATTGTCCTACTTTATTTCCAATCTTGATGTAAGTAAAAAGTATAACTAACTCGTATCTACTTAGTTCGCGAAGAAAACTTTTAAAAGAGACATGAAGGAAGGGAGAAAGATATATACACACACACGTGGGCCATTTTACGGGACCCACCCAAATTTCTCCATAGGTAATCCAGATATAAAAAAATATTTAAGACAAAACTTGTTCAGGACAATGGGGATCATTTTTCTCAATAAATGAATTTGACCTTGAGGTCAAATTTCAAGGTCATTGGGGGTCATAGTGATTTTTTTAAAATGAGACCGCCTACTTTTGATATCGGATTCGAAGAGAGCGGGAAATTTTACGTCAAAAATGATATTTTTAAATTTTTTATTTTGACCTTTAGAAGGTTAAATCAAGGTTTTAAAAGCGCTCAGAAGCTGTTTGTTTAAATGCGATTATCTTACTTTTAGCATTACCCAGAAACAACGACGTGGACGTAGTAAGTTCTGTTTCCTTTGGGATGCTTGATTATCGTGAGTCCCCTTGCCTCTCACGTTTAGGGTGCTTGTTTACCGTGAGTCCCCTTGTCTCTCACGTTTGGGATGCTTGTTTACCGTGAGTCCCCTTGCCTCTCACTATACAATTACATAATCAACCACGAAGCAAATGTTCAAGGTTGCCTTCATTGGCTTCAGGGCAGAAATTTAACAGCTTCTGAGCGCTTTTAAAACCTTGATTTGACCTTCTGAAAGACAAAATAAAAAATTTAAAAATATCATTTCTGACGTAAAATTTCCCGCTCTTTTCGAATCCTGTGTCAAAAGTAGGCGGTCCCATTTAAAAAAATCACTGACCTCCAAATGACCTTGACATTTTACCTCAAGGTCAAATTCATTTATTGAGAAAGATGACCCCCATTGTCCTGAACAAGTTTTGTCTTAACTATTTTTCTATATCTGGCTTAC
>NW_022639491.1:2174185-2174605 GCF_010583005.1 Odontomachus brunneus | reverse complement strand
CATAAGTAAGCCAGATATAGAAAAATAGTTAAGACAAAACTTGTTCAGGACAATGGGGGTCATCTTTCTCAATAAATGAATTTGACCTCAAGGTCAAATTCATTTATTGAGAAAGATGACCCCCATTGTCCTGAACAAGTTTTGTCTTAACTATTTTTCTATATCTGGCTTACTTATGAAGAAATTTAGGTGGGTCCCGTAAAATGGCCCACCGTGTGTATATATACAGGGTGTTCAAAAAGTCCCGGACCGGTGAAATATCTCGAAAACTAAGCATTTTAGAAAAAAATGTTTCAGATAAAAGTTGTGGCGTTTAAAAAGATGTATTTACTGATCACATCAGTTTGACCTTGGGTTGCGTAGCGAAGGTCAGGTCAAGGTCACATTAATTTTTTTAAATGGAACACCCCATTTTTCATT
>NW_022639491.1:2173082-2173352 GCF_010583005.1 Odontomachus brunneus | reverse complement strand
AGTGTTTTAAGAAAATAATAATGAAGAATATATTTAAAATACTAAGCTGATGATAATGACAATATATATCGAACAATACGTGTCGACGCCTTTGGTTGTGGTTGTTTGACAGAGGTTTGTTTAGACGCCGATTTGATGATGTGCGGTGCGCGGGGCGCGGACGACGTCAGTGTCGCGTCTTCGCGAGTCTATGCTGTTGACGTTTCTTTCAGCGTCGTGTCTCTTAAGTGCGGTGGACACTTTTCCCAGCGATGTTTAGCGGCGTTTCGG
>NW_022639491.1:2169205-2172881 GCF_010583005.1 Odontomachus brunneus | reverse complement strand
GTATCCGTGTAACGACGGCGGAGTGACTACAGTCGCCAATCGACGAACAGTAATCTGCCAGGAGCGGAGTCGGTCTCTCTTAGAGCGGATAATCGGAATCGGATTCTCCTTCGAGAGCGGTGGATCGGTTCTGATTCTCTTTCGAGAGCGGATGATCGAATCTCCCGATTACGATTACGCGGCATTTTATATACCTCGAATCCCGCTTGATTCGCTATTTACCGCTGTTGTTCGGCGGTCGCGCTGTTTACTGTTTTGGAGGACGCGCTGTCCTCTTGCGCTTTCGGTTCGCGGTGTTCGGCTTGCGTTGTTATTATTACGTAACGATATGCATCGTTACATATATATATGTATATATATATGTATGTATATATATATATATATATATATATATATATATATATATATACAGGGTGTCCCATTTTAAATTACGCACCTGAATATCTCGTCAGGAGAACCATCAATCCGAAAATAACCCTTACAAAAGTTGTTGGGTTCGGAGGAGGACATCGGATGGTGATTTTCAATTTCACCTTGACCTTGACCTTCAAGGTGATTTGAAGGTCAAATCGAATTTTTAAATAGAAACCCCTATTTTTGAGCCCGGATTCGAAAGGAGCGCAAAATTTTACGTTTAGATGGGTACTTAAGGCTCTTCTTTAGAATGACGTTCAGAGGTTATTTCAAGCACAAAACATTTGAAATTACGCACCTGAATACATATCTTGTCGGGGAGCCATCAATCCAAATAACTCTTACAAAAGTTGTTTGGTTCGAAGAGGGACATCGGATGGTGACCTTCAATTCACCTTGACCTTCAAGGTCATTTGAAGGTCAAATCGAGTTTTTTAAATAGAAACTTTAAAGTTATACTAAAAGTCGAAATGATGTTTAAAGATCATTTCAAGGTCGAACCGCTTACAAGTCTAGCATGACCTGAAAACCAAATTGACCTTCTACGGCTGCGTTCCGAAATTCACTAGTTTTCGAGTATACATGCTACGTTCGGAAACACACACTAGTTACGTTCTTTTATTTGCAACAGATGTAGCTGAATGCATCTCGTGGATGCATCAAGATTGCACTTTTTAAGGTTACTAACTAGTGATGTACTGTCCCTAGAAAATAAATTTTCCTATTAGCTATTGGTTCGTCGTATGTCCGTCATCGGGTCCCAATCAGTAATGTATCAGTATTGTTTTTATAAAAATTGTGAAAGAGAGAAAGAGAGAGAGAGAGGCAGTCTAATAATATCAAATAATATAAAAAATGTCATTAATTGAAATCGATTTAGTATATGGAACATGGCCAGTTATTAGAGGATAAAGAGTCCTCAGAGTTAATTTCAGATGCTGCTATTACAAATAAACCTCCAATAACTCCCACATTTGCAGTATCCGTCTATAACTCATTAATAAATTATTTTCCAAATTTTTTACTACAATTATCCCAGCAAACACGAAATATAACTGTTATACAGAGTGTCCGGAAAATCGCCCAAAATATTTCGTGATTCGGAACCCCAAAGAAGGAAAAAAGCTATATAAACAGGTCCGGAAATGTCGTTTCGGAGTTATAGCCACTTTTATGTTAAAAAATCGTAATTTATAGCGTAGCGCACCTTTTTAAATAAAAAAAAATTTTTTTTTTATTTCTTATTTTTCTTAATTTTCAAATTTTATTATTTTTTTAATTAACAATTTTTATTTTTTTAATTTTTTTTAATTTTTTGATATTTGTAAATTTTGAACACCTTATTTAATTCGATATAAATACCTATTTCGATTTAAATACCTATTCATGTTTATGATTGATTTAAAAAATAATGTATTTACAAATATCGGAAAATTGAAAAAAAATTAAAAAAATAATAATTGTTAATTAAAAAAATAATAATCAAAATATTAACATTTATTAATATAAATATAATATTAATTTTAATGCTGCTTTCCGTAATATTCCGGAGTAGTTCCACGCTCAACATCAAGCAATACGGCCTCCGGGAGGGACGGTCTAGCGTGAATGCTATTCTGCGCGTCCGGTCGCTCTCGGAGGCCGTCGTGAGGAGGTGGGGAGTTGTGTTGGCGGTGTAGCACGACATCGCCAACGCCTTCAACTCCTTCTCTTGGGACCAAGTGGAGGCGGGCTTGGCCCATTTCAGGGTCGCCCCCCACCTGGTCTCCATAGTCAGGGACTACTTCCGGTGTAGAAGACTGGGATTCCGCAACAAGGCGGAACTCCAGTGCAGAAGGGCGGTCTACCGCGGTGTTCCGCAGGGGTTCGTGTTAGGACCCTTATTATGGAACATCGCGTATGACCAAATCCTCCATCTTGCCCTCTCCCCAGGCTGCACTGTCATCTGCTACGCAGACGATACCTTGGTGCTGTCCGAGGGCAGGGGCTGGCGGGACGCCCTGGAGATGGGCCAGGTGGTAAGCTCCTTAAAAAGGATGGCCTTCAAGGTAGCTCCCCAAAAGACTGAAATCATGTTTATGCATGATGGATCAAGGGGGAGGCGCCTAGGGCCCGGGTCCAGATAGACAATGACTCCGTGAAGATGGGTTCCACACTGAAGTATCTGGTACTCGTCTTGGATGGCACATGAGAGTTTCAGAAGCATTTTGAGCTTCTGGTCCCCAAGTTGGGCAAGATGGCCAATATGTTAGATGGCCTCCTGCCCAACCTCGGTGGCCCTAAAAGGAAGGCACGGCGGTTGTATGTCGGCGTCGTCCACTTCATGGCCCTCTACGGGGCCCCGGTCTGGGCGAACGAGATGGCGACCAACCCGCGCATCACCGCGCTGGGATACCGCGCTCAGCGGTGGGTCGCCATCCGCCTAGCCCGGGCCTACAGGACGACGTCGCATATGGCCGCCACGATCCTGGCCGGTCTCCCCCCGCTGGAGTTCCATGCATTAATGCACGCCGAGAATTATCAGCGCTCCGGAATGGGGGAGACCAGGAATATCTGGCCAGGGCCATCGCAGTAGCCAAAAACCAGACCCGTCAACGCCTTCTCCTTAGGTGAAACCTCCATCTGAAGGGGGCGAAGGGCCGGTCGGGATGGAGGGTCACCGAGGCCATCCGGCCCTATCTACAGGAATAGGTAGACAGGGTCCGCGGAGAGTTGTCTTTCCGGACAACGCAGATACTCACCGGACATGGGTATTTCGGTGAGGGGTGTATATCAGTTGGACACGGGGCAATTGGACACAGTCCAATCACAAGTCGCTGTTCCAAGGGACCCTACAAATGTCTCTAATTACACGGTGCTGTGATTGGCTGTGTCCAAATGCACCGTGTCCAAGTGCACCGTTCCCTTCGGTGAGTACCTGCACAGGATTGGTAAGGAGCTTACCTTCCGCTGCCACCACTGTGGTGCCAAGGTGGACTCGGCGCAGCATACCCTGGAGGAATGTTCCTCCTGGGATGTGGAGTGCCGAGTTCTGATCGGAGTGGTGGGGGCGGACCTCTCTCCCCCGGCCCTTGTTAGGGCCATGCTAGGAGGAGACGAGGGCTGGTCCGCCGTCACCTCCTTCAGCGACACAGTTGTGGCGCCTCACCTACCCGCGCATCAGCGCGGAATTGAAGGGCGGCGCACCCGTGGGCGGGGAGAGGACATCACTGCTGGCGTACCCTCTCCCGGGGTATCTGCGGGTGCGCCCCCCCCCCCCCCC
>NW_022639491.1:2164888-2169195 GCF_010583005.1 Odontomachus brunneus | reverse complement strand
CCCCCCCAAATGCTGCCGGGCCGTTCTGGCTATAATCGCCGGAGAGTCTAGTCGGGCGGGGGAGACGCGTCTCAAGGCGCGACTCCCTCCTCGTGACAAGAAGTCAGACCAGCGCCTCCGGGAGAAGGTTAGAGTGGCCGGCTTGCGCGGACGGATTTTTAGGCTGCTCACTCTCCTTCCCGAGAGTGGAGGTTCTTGATCGAGAGGGGTGGAGGGAGACCCCTCCACCCTCGTTCAGGAGCGTAGGGGCGGGCCTGGTCCGGACGGGACCGGACCTGGCCCAGAAGGCCCCTAACTGGAGAGGTATGTCCGAACGGGGGCGCCCACGTCCGATCATGGAGGATTGGTGGTGCGGGCCGAGGGGGAATTCCCCCCCAACCTGAGAAAGGGGGCGGGGTTTAGTTTTTCCCCGCTCTGCGGCTGAGGGCGTCCAGGAAATAATGCGCAAGCGGTTCCCGGAGCGCCCTCTTGATGGCCGCAAGGGGTCCGGCAGAGGTTTTAGTGGGTAGGTCCCCTCCGGCTGTTAGTTCCGGGTGGGGAGAGCCCCAAACTACCCCTCGGAAAGTCTCGTATTTCCCGGGAGTGTGCGTAATGCATTTCTTCTGCCTAAAAAAAAAAAGAAAAATGCCTTCCGTAATAACCTTCTAGCTCTTACGGAAAAACGACGTATTGATTGGCTGTCGCGCGGACTTCCGCCGCGCGATAAGCATTACCGCGTCTTGTGTGCAGGAGCCATTAGGGCGCCGTCCCACGGAGCGGAAATCTTCAGCGGAACGTGCGGAGTTAGCACGACCAATCACAGCCGTTCCGCTTTTCTTCCAGCGCTTTTTCTATTTTCCTTGTGTTCCATGGAGCGGAATACGCGGAAGCGGATCACGCGGAATAATACAAAAAGTAGACTTTTTGAGTGGCATTCAGTTGGACACAGTACAATTGGACACGTTGCAAATGGACACGGTGCAAATGGACACGGCACTTGACACACGGTTCAATTGGACACGGTGCGTTTGGACACAAAACTTTTGGGCACCGTTGTTTTTGGACACGAAAGAAAATGCACGACGTTCAGTTACATACCGTTCATTTGGACACCGTTCAGTTGGACACCGTTTACTTGGACACAGTTCAGTTGGACACCGTTCAAGTGCCCACAGTTCACTTGGACACAGAAGGATGCTCACTGTTCACTTGGACACCGTTCACTTGGACACCGTTCATTTTGACACCGTTCACTTGGACACCGTTCAGTTGCCCACTGTTCACTTGGACACAGAACGATGCGTGCTGTTCATTTGTACACCGTTCACTTGGACACCGTGGAATTGCTTGTCTGTTCACTTGGACACAGAAAAATGCGCACTGTTCACTTGGACACCGTTCATTTGGACACAGTTCACTTGGACACCGTTCAATTGGACACCGTTCATTTGGACACCGTTCAATCGCCCACTGTTCACTTGGACACAGAAGGATGCGCACTGTTCATTTGGACACCGTTCACTTGGACATCGTTCAGTTGCTTGCTGTTTATTTGGACACAGAATGATGTGCACCGTTTATTTTATCATCATTTAATTATGTATCGTTTGTTTATGCAATGGATATGCAACTGATGAGAAATAAAAAATAGTTTTGTAGAAAATATTTGTGTTTTTATTTCGTTTTTATCACATCCAACCACAACGACATATGCCTAGAGATAATCTAGAGACTCTATAAACAACGACATATGATTGGATGTGTCCGTTTGTCAATGTGCGCATCTGGGACTCACTCCGATTTTCGTACTACTATTTGTGATGTAGAGCGTGGGTAAATTGTGGTTTTGGTAATTATTTAATTTAGCGGCAACACCTCCGATTTCGATGAAAATAGACTCAATCGACGCGTTTTTGCATGACAAACAACTTTTTCCTCTGACAAAATCGTCGCTCTTTTTTCTGCGAAGCGAGATATTAATAGACAAAGTTGAGGGCGTATTAGGTTAGAAAATCTGTCATACCATCTATTTCTAGCTATGTAACTGGGGGGCTTCGCCCCCCAGACCCCCCTATCACAGGGGGTGGGGGCTGTAATCTTTTGTGAGAAATTCACTTTTTAGCTTAAGCACAAGACACTATAGCCCCCACCCCCCGTGATAGGGAGGTCTGGGAGACGAAGCCCCCCAGTTACATAACTAGAGATAAATGATATGATAGATTTTCTAACCTAACACGCCCTCAACTTTGTCTATTAATATCTCGCTTCGCAGTAGAGAGCGACGATTTTGTCAGAGGAAAAAGTTGTTTGGCATACAAAAACGTGTCGATTGAGTCTATTTTCATCGAAATCGGAGGTGTTGCCGCTAAACTAAATAATTATCAAAACCACAATTTACACTCTACATCACAAATAGTAGTACGAAAATCGGAGTGAGTCCCAGATGCGCACATTGACAAACGGACACATCCAATCATATGTCGTTGTTTATAGAGTCTCTAGAATATCTCTAGGCATATGGCGTTGTGGTTGGATGTGATAAAAACGAAATAAAAACACAAATATTTTCTACAAAACTATTTTTTATTTCTCATCAGTTGCATATCCATTGCATAAACAAACGATACATAATTAAATGATGATAAAATAAACGGTGCACATCATTCTGTGTCCAAATGAACAGCAGACAACTGGACGATGTCCAAGTGAACGGTGTCCAAATGAACAGTGCGCATCCTTCTGTGTCCAAGTGAACAGTGGGCGATTGAACGGTGTCCAAATGAACGGTGTCCAATTGAACGGTGTCCAAGTGAACTGTGTCCAAATGAACGGTGTCCAAGTGAACAGTGCGCATTTTTCTGTGTCCAAGTGAACAGACAAGCAATTCCACGGTGTCCAAGTGAACGGTGTACAAATACAGCACGCATCGTTCTGTGTCCAAGTGAACAGTGGGCAACTGAACGGTGTCCAAGTGAACGGTGTCCAAATGAACGGTGTCCAAGTGAACGGTGTCCAAGTGAACAATGAGCATCCTTCTGTGTCCAAGTGAACTGTGGGCACTTGAACGGTGTCCAAGTAAACGGTGTCCAACTGAACGGTGTCCAAATGAACGGTGTGTAACTGAACGACGTGCATTTTCTTTCGTGTCCAAACGCACCGTGTCCAATTGAACTGTGTGTCAAATGCCGTGTCCATTTGCAACGTGTCCATTTGCAACGTGTCCAATTGTACTGTGTCCAAGTGCACCGCTTCCGACTTTTTAATGTTATTTCTTACGTTTTTAATAATTTTAATAATATTTTATACAAATGATATAATATATGATAAGTTAATAAAGAGTAAGATTAGTTTCTCAGTAAAATATTTTTTACGAAAATATGCAATTATTTTACGATTGGCTAAAACATAATTCCGCTGCTGCGTTTACCGCTTCATGGGACAGAAAGAAAAGTACATCAGCGGAAGTGCGGTGATACATTATGTAGTATAATAAAGTGAGATCTGTTGTGTTTTCGCTATTCACGAAACTAATAGCGTATTCGACTGACCTTGGGTTAATCGCTCCGAGAGCGATTAATGACATCATAAGTCTCTGCTAGCCAATCATAAAGCTTATAAGTACTTGTTCGACCAATAAACGTAGGCTGAATAACCCAGAGTGGGTTAAACTAAAGCCAATCAAACATGCTATAATACATAATAGACATAATAGATAAACAAACAAAAAATCTTTGATATTCTCACACCGATGTTTCCTCCCCAGGATAGCGAACGAAACTTGGAAGTTCTGCAGGAGACATCGATGAGCTGCAACGCTATTATACATTACTTTGTTTGATGAAAACCGATCTGGAGAAATTAGCAAATAATTTCACTACTTTGAATGGTGAGTACAATGTAATATTTAATTGAATATACAATATCTAAAGCTAAAGCTCAATCTATTAATCTAATACTGTTTTGACCATTATGTCTATCAAGCACAAACTATATACAGTCTACTTTTAGTACAACCATCACAACTGTTACAAATACATTATACAGGGTGTTTCCTCTAACTCGATCATTTAAAATATCTCCGTTGTTTTTGATGATACGAGAAAATACTACAGAGAAAATTTGTTTGATCGGAAGGGACACATATTATGACGAGCGAAAAATTTTTCAACAAAATTTTTTAACAAAATGTTGCATAAGATATCTTTTAGATATCTTTTCGACATCTTTTAGACATGCATGTTTACTAGATAGTTTTTGAGATTTCGAGGACATCGCGATTTTTTTAAATAGCCCATATATTATTACATATTCTTATAGCTTATCTTAAA
>NW_022639491.1:2156995-2164878 GCF_010583005.1 Odontomachus brunneus | reverse complement strand
ATAGTTTTTGAGATTTCGAGGTCATCGCGATTTTTTTAAATGGAATAGCCCATATATTATTTTAAATGGAATAGCCCATATATTATTTTAAATGGAATAGCCCATATATTATTCTTGTAGCTTATCTCGAGAGTTTTCCAAAACATTATAATAAAATATATTTTCGTTAAGAACTTTTCGAGTAATAACACTTGAAATTTCCAGCACTTTGACATAGAATACAAAATATCTCGTAAAATATTCATCTTTCGATTATTTTGCCTTAATGCTTTTTTGCACCGAATAATGAGACAAATTAATTGGCTTAAAAAAAGCACAAAAAAAATTTTATATATTTATTATGTAAAAAATTTTTTGTTTTTTTTAAGCCAATTAATTTGTCTCATTATTCTGCACAAAAAAGCATTAAGGCAAGATAACCAAAAGATGAATATTTTATGAGATATTTTGTATTCTATGTCAAAGTGCTGGAAATTTCAAGTGTTATTACTCGAAAAGTTCTTAACGAAAATATATTTTATTATAATGTTTTGGAAAACTCTCGAGATAAGCTACAAGAATAATATATGGGCTATTCCATTTAAAATAATATATGGGCTATTCCATTTAAAATAATATATGGGCTATTCCATTTAAAAAAATCGCGATGACCTCGAAATCTCAAAAACTATGACCTCGAAAAAAATTTTTTGTTCGTCATAATATGTGTCCCTTCCAATCGAACAAGTTTTCCCTGTAGTACCCAATAAGCAAATTGAGCGCAGACTGCGCGTAGATTGGCAGCAAATTTGATCAAAAACCCACAACAAAACCATAGCCATCTGTGTCCACATTAGGTTACGGTTTTAGCGACAGATCTTGCTGTCTGGCAATTGGTGCCAAATTTGCAACAAAAATCGCGCAAAGCTTGCAGCGCAGCAAAGTCTGCGCGGTTTCTGCCGCCAATCTACCGTCAAATCGCTACAAGCTTTGCGCGATTTTTGCTGCAAATCTGCAGCAATTATCCGACAATAAGCTCTGCCGCATATCTGGCGGCAATTTGGCAGCAAGATTTGATATAACAGATCCTGCATCAAATTTGTTATCTATTTGCCATCAAAAGTTGATAGCAAGCTCTGCTCGAAATCTGTTCGCACAGGTTTGGCTATCTGGGTATTTTCCCGTATCATTAAAAACAATGGAGATATTTTAAAGTTAGAGGAAACACTCTGTATAATGTATTTGTAACAGTTGTAACTGTTGTACTAAAAGTAGACTGTATAGTTTGTGCTTGATTAGACATAATGGTCAAAACAATATGTACTTGATTTGATTCCGGAAACTATATCTAGACAATATGTACTTATTTCTTTCAGGAATGTAACAGTTCTCTGAGAATTCTCTGAGAATTCTCTGAGAATAGACATACAAATTATTATATAATTTGCATATATGTTTGTGCATATGTATATGCTGTAAAGTTTTAAGTTGTATAAAATGGAAGCTCGTAAATCCATGCATATACATAAGAGGATGGAGACTTCACTGAATAAGTCACCTCTTCGTCACCACTACAGAGGAAATCTATTGTCGCTCAGAAGCAACTGTCTAGTGTTCTCTCAGGAAACGATGATGAGGCAGACCGTATTGCTCGTCGACATGACATTTTCATACCTAATACCTCAGCACTAGCTGGATCTAATAAAAGATACTCCTTGGGTTTGAGATTTTTAGCCAATGTCTCGACATATCAAATAGTTGAGACTATCAATTAATGTATAAAGCTGAGTGCTGAAAACAAGATCAACATAAAGAATGCGTTTAGTCTGGAGATGATAGATTTTATGACATACATGATAAAGAAGCAGGACAACAACATGTCCAATCTGCAAGTAGCCAGCATATCTTTGGACATAAGCAGTAAGATTTACGGGCTTCAAGTGGACAGCTTGCATACGGAGATACTCAAGATAATCGGGGATTTGAACAAGCAAACTCCTGAGGATACTGACCAGAACAAGCAGGAGGCAGCACTGCAGAAAAATATGGACGTGGATCTAAAGGTATTGAAGAAGAAGAAAACCAGACAGAAGATCTGCAGCACCGTAGAGGCGTTGAGAGGCAATGTCGAGATTGTGAAACCCTTGTCCATGATGATAGGCGAGGGCGATCTGTAGACCAGCGACATGCTGTATCAAGCAATGTTGTCTAATCATGCTACGTCGGGCTTTTACCAGCATCTGTATAACAACATACTCGTCGACACCGTGAACGAAGAAATCAATGTAAATTCGACGGAATACGCCATACCGACAATTGATGATTTTGAACAACTGAAGATTTGCGCGTCGTACTTGAACTTTGAATTTCTTGGCTGATCTGTTGAAGACGAGCCCGAAAAGATATCGGATACGTCGGAGGTGGAACATGATGATGACGACGAGGCCGACAACCATTTCCAATTCGATCTCGATGCCAGTGTGAAATACGGGGTCGAGAATCCATTGCCCGACCTCGTTAACTATTTCGATATTGAGGACGACTGCGAACGCCAACAACAGCAAGCGACAACGAATCACGTAGATATTAAATGGTAAACTTAGTTCCTGCGGCTCACCGTTAGATGATGTTAGTTGTAGGTGTAATTTATTTTGACATCTGAAACTGGCTGCATTTTAGAGGTTAGACATTTGTCAATAAAATTCAGTGCGAAGAGATTCATTTAAGCGAGCAGTGCTATTTTTTCTTTTGATTAAATATGGAATGATAAGTTGTTTTTTCGACATGTGCTGCTTCATTACTTTGACTTGAAAAAAACTGCAGCTGCAGCTCATAAATTGCTTTTCGAAGCTTATGGCAATTATGCTCCATCGGAAAGAACATGCCAAGTATGGTTTCAGCGATTGAGTATGGTTTCAGCTGATGTCAATGATAAAGAACGCTCAGGCCAACCGAAAAAGTTTGAAGACACCGATTTGCAGGCATTATTGGACGAAAACTCTACTCAAACGCTCCAAGAATTGTCTGCAGCATTAAATGTTACTCCGATGGCTGTTTCCAAACGTCTACATGCAATGGGAAAAATTCAAAAGGAGGGAAAATGGGTACCACACGAATTAACCGCAAATGCCATTGCGAATCGCTTAAACATCTCTATTTCTCTGCTCGCCAGGCAGAAAAAGAAGAGTTTTTTGTGGCGCATAGTGACTGGCGATGAAAAATGGATATACTTCGATAATCCTAAACGAAGAAAATCATGGGTAGACCCTGGCCAACCATCGACATCCACACCAAAGAGAAATATTCATGGCCACAAAGCAATGCTTTGCATTTGGTGGGATATGCACGGCGTCGTTTATTATGAGCTACTCAGACCGAACGAAAGTATCACGGGGGATCGATATCAATCACAATTAAACCGTCTGAATGAAGCATTGTTGGAAAAAAGGCCAGCAGTAGCCAGCAATCGACGTAAAGTCATGCTTTTGCACGACAACGCTCGACCACACGTTGCCAAAGCCGTCAAAGAAACACTGATGCAGCTCGAGTGGGAAGTTCTCCCGCACCCAGCGTATTCACCAGACTTAGCTCCTTCGGACTATTACTTGTTCCGGTCGATGCAGCACGGCTTGGTGGATACACACTTCAGAAATTACGAGGATGTGCGAAAATGGATCGACGAATGGATTGCATCAAAAGACCAATCGTTCTATCGTCGCGGAATCTACGCGTTGCCCGAAAGATGGGAAAAATGTATAGCTAGCGAGGGAAAATACTTCGATTAATGTATTTTTTGCTTTTGATGTCGAAATAAATGAGTTTTTTAAACAAAAAAATCGTAGGAACTAAGTTTACCACCTAATAATATCGTGGACGCTTCAGCTGCGGATGGATTCAAGCTTATTACTCGCACCTGAATACTCGTTTGTGCTGCCGATTGCAGGTTTGCACTGGGTTGGACCGACTCATTAGAAGTTCCACAAATTCGTGAGACCAGCTGCAAACGCTGTCATGAGCAGCAAGGTCATCGGGGCGTGCATGCAGGCGCCGCTAAAGAGGAGGAAAGAGATCGAATTGTCGTACGAAGGGAATAAGGACATGATAGAGGTGAAGTTCGCGCTGAGCCAGTCCAAAAAGTTGCGTGTGAAGACAACCAAGACGGAGTGAAACACTAAGAATTTGACGTTGCCCGAGGATATCCACTACGATATCATGTGGTTGAGGTAAAGCTGTACCTGCATCAACATATTAGCATCAAGCAGCAGCAGAACGAAGACAAAACTAAAACCATGGATGTGTCTGACAATGACCGGTACGATTACAATAATCCGAACGATTAGACTACTGTCCTGACATGCACAACGGCGATTACGACGAGGCTAGGGACAACAATAACGAGAATGAGTGCAATTTTGAGTTCGACAGGAACGCGTTAGCCTCAAGTATTAGCCAAGGCTTCACCGGCGACAATCTTATTTCGGCGCTGAAATTGGTCAATAAGATACCCATCGCGTACTGCTCGAAGGCGAAGAGAGTCGACATGTAGCAGCTGAAGAAGTTCATCTCGAGATGCTTGAAGTCTGCGAGCGACGCGGATATCACGAATATAGCGGAAACGGAAATGGAAGAGAGTACGATTAAAGACTTTAAGATGTTCAATAACATTTACAAGAAGTTGCCGAAGCTACTGACGAAGAACAACGCCAAGGCGCTGAGCGCGCCGCACGTCTTCACATCACTGTTGCATCTGGCGAATGAGGAAACATTGAACTTGTGTTCGTTACCGGACATGTCTGATATCACTGTTGAAAAATGTTGAAGATTTGTTTTGCGCGCGTGTATTTGCATGTATATACATATATATTGTATGTAAAGAGAGCGAATACATATAACGTATTTTGTACGTTAAAAAAAATATATATATAATATTTATATATTACACACACGCGCGTATGTGTGTGTGTGTGTGTGTGTATAATATTATATATAAATAATATATATATATTTTTTTTTTAACGTTGTTACATCGCAGCGGAATCTACCTTTGTCTCCATATGTTAGATTCTTAGTCACAATAGACCGTCAAAATATCTCGTTTGTCACTTGTACAGATTAAATAGGATACTTGTAACAACCAAACCAGGTTCTCGGACCACTTTTTCGATAAGAGATACGCTTTTTCTTTCCTTTTCCTCTCTGTTTTTGGCTGTTTTATTCACTTTCAATAATTTTAACGAATAAATACCCGAACATAAACAACTTTTTCAATTAACTAAAGACGATGTTACATATTTATATACTACAAAATATATACTATAAGAAATAATTAAGATAAAAGAACAATTCAAAAACACAGAGGATAAGTTCCACATAACAAAATAATTAAAAAGGATTTATTGAAATTTCACTTCGATCTATATATAATTAGATAAATCTAGAAATTTAAGTCACAAATTTTAGGTAGGGGAGAATAGGGCTGACGCGGAGCTTTACTATATCCTAATAAATATATAAATAAATGCGATAATAGATCCTACGGATTCTGATTGGATGGTAAAAAAAACCCTCCTGCTAGGAATTGGGTATAAAAAGGGAACACCAAGGGCCAGCGAGTCAGTACGGAATTTTTAGTCAGAAGAGACAGTCAGTCAGACAGTACGTCAGAATAGTCAGTCGGTCGGAGACGACACCGAACTAAACGGTTAGTTCACCTCGGTTTTCCCTTTTCAATTTCAGACCTATAATCGCACTTGTTCTATCCTATAGTATCTCAATGTATTAATTCAATCACCTGGAACACTTAAAAATAAATTGTTATGTGTTACTTCTTTTAGATTGAAACTGAGTCTCTTTTCCGCTTTAGATAAAATCTCGCATAAAAATTATTCACGAGAAGTAATTATAGTTGTCGCTGCCAATATTGTGGCCTCAACTATTTCGATTGTCGCTGCCAATAGTGTGGCCCCAATCACACGAACTGTCGCTACTAATAATGTGGCCCCGTTCCTCGTAATTATTCCTCAACAAAATTTATTTAGTTCTATATGCCTTCGAAAGGTGGGCGACGACAGCGAATTAAGAGACTTAGATATCAGATCAAGGTCGCTCTTTTTTCAAACCAAGACCCGTTTCCATTATTTGAAGAATTAGCAAACTTATTAGATCAATCTCCTCTACCCAATCCTTCATCTATAGCAACCTATATTCTACGTAAGACAGAATATACCTATTCATTTCCCGACTACAAGTCCATCCCTAAGGGTGATCCTCGTCGACTCACCTATAAAATACGCGAATTATTCGGAGTAGAACACCGATGATCCTACCCAGTCCTTTCACCCGTCAACCAGTGAACTAGAAGTAGTGCACAACTTGATCTCCGATCCCCGGGTAAAATGCTTTAATGCATTGACCCAAAATAAGGAGAAATAAAAACTAATCCTATACGTGACGACGCGACGAAACGTCACATATAATTTTGGTGGCAGCGGTGGGATATGTCCACAAGTTGTGCAAGGAAAATAATCTAAAATAAACATAATTGTCGTGCATATAAAAACAGTTCGCTCTATTCATGATACGTACTCCTCCACCGGAAAGAAGTTTTTGTGAAGTTGAAACCATTATGTCAAGAGAACTGGATATCAACAACTGAATTACAACAAAAATTACAACAATAAGAACGTCTTATTCGTCAACTGCAAGAGAAACAAGTAACAGAACAACCGATAAATATACCCTTAACGATGGGGCCTAGTGATCTTAATTTGGGTAATTATGCATACATTTCAATTAGAGACGCGCTAAAAGCAGTACTAAACTTTGATGAAGAAAATATCGCATTTAATCACTTCGTGAAAGGTTGTGAAGAAGCACTCAGCATGATTGCACCTTCTCAAGAAATGATTTTAGTAAATTCGTGCAATTCGTGCAATTCGTAATAAATTAAAAGGCGATGCTCATAGATCCATACTCGGCAAGGTATTTAACATATTACAAAGCTTAGTAGAATTTTTGAGTTATAAATATGGTCTTAGGGAAACGATTTATGAAGCACAAGCTCGACTTGCTTATATATGTCAGAAAGACGGTGAAAGAGTTTCAGCTTATGCAAATAGAGTCCGTGAAATAGGGAAGCGAATAATTGATGCTCAAAAACGACAATCAAATATAATTAGTCAGGACTTTAAAGATTCTATAGAAGAACATTTAAAAATTTGCTTTATACGTGGTCTAAATCCAGAAGTTAAAATAGTAAGGGACCTTTTAGTAAGGGAACCTTTGAAGAATTAGAGAATCGTGCTATAGTGCCGAAAGGGAACTTGAAACCATAAAAGCGATAAGGCAAGTGGTACTTGGGGAAAAGATACATGCCGATAACAAACGCATGGTTAACTCGCCTCTACGACGGGTAGGCTCTGAACCGGTAACGTGTCAATACTGTCATAAAATTGGGCATATGGCTGACCGTTGTAGACTTATCAATGATAATCGACAATCTCGCAATATTTTTTCTCCCAATACAAATTCTAGTCGAACTAATTCTTCATTAACTAACTGATATTTTAACAATGTGCGTGTATCACAACCATTTCCAAAATCGTCGCAGAATTAAATTAATAATTAAAAATATTAGGTGAAGTAAAAAGTTCTGAGCGTTTTTTCGCTTTATTTCGACGATAAAATTAACATAGTTAGGATTATCCGATTTCGATCAAATATGCGCCGTTTTGTTCGATAACTTTCGTCCATTTTGAACGCAATTTCATAATTCCGCGATTGAAGAAGTCCTCGACCCTATTGGTAAAAAACTTGACCAACTCATTTTCACAAGCCTCTCTTGAGGCCAGTTTGTACCATCAAGAAAATTTTGCAAATGCTTGAAAAGGTGATAATCGCTTGGT
>NW_022639491.1:2148634-2154443 GCF_010583005.1 Odontomachus brunneus | reverse complement strand
AACCACCGCTTTGCTGTTGCATTCGATACTGTATTGGGTCCATAAACAGCACAAATTTTTTTGGCCGCCTGCTCCGCCTTTTCACCTTGGTCGTAGTGGTACTGAAGAATGTATCGAATTTTCTCTTTTTTTACCTCCATTTTGGAACGCTGTAACACACAACTGGCTTGACCAAACACAAAACTGTCACAGAACTTTTTTTGAAGCGTAATGTCACCTTTAAATCGCCGTATAGTATGACCCGATGCGATGTATACATCGTGAGATATGGCTCACTAAAGACATCTAGCGGAAAACGCTCAGAACTTTTTACTTCACCTAATATAACGCAAATTACATGTAGATATTGCAAAAAAACAGGTCATGAAATTGAAAACTGTCGTAAATTAATGTTTAATAACCAACCTCGTAGTAATCAGACATCGAGAAACGAACCGATTCCCGCGAAGACAGGGGTGGCTCCGGGAAACACGAATACGCGCCCCGCTCGAACAATAACAACGGAACCCAATTCATACAACACACAGTAAATCTAACGCAAATTGAAGAAGTTCCGACAATCAAATTAGAAAGTAAAGATTTAATTGTTTCCTCAGCATTTTTAGTGGATAGCGGATCAAGCCCAAATATATTGAAAAAACGGTACTTAAAATTCACTACTTCGGTAAATAGGGGCGAAATTCTGCAATTAACAGGGATTACGACGCACCATGTGACCATCTTAGGGCTGGCACAGGTAGACATCTTAGGACGTCCAGTCAATTTCCACTTAGTAAAAAATGATTTCCCTATACCGCAGAACGGAATAATAGGCTCCGACTTTTTCAAACAATTCAAGGTAAACGTAAATTACCAATTGAATCAATTAGAATGGGACAATGTTAAAATACCATTTGAATTTAAAGAAATCTTAACTATTCCTAAGAGGGCTAATTCACAAATATATATTCAAGTCGCTAATCCAGAATTAAAAGAGGGATACGTTCCAAAATTAAAACTGACTGAAGGAGTTTACTTAGGTAACGCTCTAGTTACTGTAAGGAACGGTAAAGCACACCTATGGGTAATTAATACAACTGAAGAAAATTATGACGTGTTCGTACCCACGATACGAGTACTAGAATTTAATGAATTAACGAATTCTAATTTTGATTCAAATTCAATTTCTAATTTAGATCCAATTTCTAACTCAAATTTTAATTCTACATCAAATTCAAACTAAAAAATTTGTATGATTTCAAATTCAATCCCTCTAAAAAAATCTAATACTAAACCTAATTGCTTAGAAGAGAATAAGGATTTTCGAAAAAATAAAATAATCGAAGCTTTAAGGTTGGATCATTTAAATAGCGATGAACGCGCAAATATTGAAAAATTGATAGATCAAAATACAGATTGTTTTTATCTACCTGAGGAACCTCTCAGATTTACAAATGTTTTACAACATCGTATTTCCACGATTAACAATACACCCTTACATACACGACAATATCAATTTCCTCCTATTCATAAGGAAAAAATTAATCGTCAAGTAAAAGACCTATTAGATCAAAATATCATAAAACCATCCGAATTACCATACAATACTCCGGTGTGGATAGTTCCAAAAAAAGCTGATTTAAAGGGAAACAAACGCTGGAAAATGGTATTAGATTTCCGAGCACTAAATGAAAAAACAATAGGCGACGCATACCCACTTTCTAATATAACAGATATTCTCGACCAGTTAGGTAATGCTAAATATTTTTCCATTTTTGACCTGGCTTCCGGTTTTCATTAAATAAAAATGCACCCAGAGGATAGTCACAAAACTGCTTTTTCAACGCCTCATGGGCACTACGAATTTGACCGAATGCCATTCGGTTTAAAAAACGCTCCAGCCACATTTCAGAGATTAATGGATAGAGTATTAACAGTAATGCAAGGAACTGAAATATTTGTTTATTTAGACGATATTGTCCTATACGCCAGTTCATTAAAAGAGTACGAAATTAAATTTAGGAAATTAGCTGCTAAACTACGCGAAGCCAACCTTAAGTTACAACCAGATAAATGTGAATTTCTTCGAAAGAAAGTTTCTTACTTAGGTCACATAATAGGTGAAAACGGAGTTTGTCCTGATCCTAAAAAAATAAAAGCAGTAGAAAATTTTCCTGTACCTAAAAATCCAAAAAATGTAAAGGAATTCCTCGGATTAGCGGGATACTATCGCAGATTCATACAAGGATTCTCTAATATAGCAAAACCTTTAACAAATTTATTAAAAAATGGTACAAATTTTAATTGGACTTAAAAAGAACAGGATTCTTTCAACACGTTAAAAAACGCATTATGCGAGAACCCAGTATTACAATATCCTGATTTTACGAAACCATTTATCGTAATAACTGACGCATCGGGAACCGCTATAGGAGCCAACCTTTTTTTTTTTTTTTTTACATGGGGAAATGCATTTACGCATACCCTAGTCCCCGGGGGGGGAGCTAGGGTTATGTAGGACTCACGGCATATTTGCCGTACTACCTACTAAAACCCCATGGGTTACCTACCCGGGCCCTTTCACGGGTGCGCATTTGCACTCCCGCGGGTGCGCCCCCCCTGACTGCGTAAGCATGTGGGGGGGCGCACCGGGCCCTGGGCGTCGTTCACGACGCCCTACATCTCGAGGGAGGGTGACATAGATGTCACCCCCCCTCCGCGGTGTGTTGAGGGAACCACCCTCCCGGACATACCGCCCTACTCTTGGGGGTCGGAGCGAAGGCCGACCCCCGCCGGACACTTCGCCCCCCCCGTGCCCCTGCGGGGCGTGGACTTAGATCCTAGGACCTTTGTCCCCCCGCAGGGGGCTTCCTCCGGTGAGTGGGACTATGTCCCACTCCTGAATCTCCTCGAGAGGAGGGGGGATTATACCTCCCCCCCCTCTTACTCCTCGTCTCTTGCAGGGAGAGGGGAGCCAAGGTTCCCCTCCCCTCCGCCAACCGCCTTTTTGTGGCGGACTACGTCCGTCACCCATCCTTCTTCCGAGGGAGGGTAACCCCCTCGGACCTCCTGTCCGATGTACGGGGGGGGGAGAGCAGGGAGGTGGCTGAGTCCTCAGTCGTCCCTCTCCCCCCGCCCCCGTCATCCGGGGTCAACCAACCCCCCCCCACCCCCCGCCCGCCGGCGGAGGTGTAAGGGCCGCGCGAGCCCGCGCCCTTGTCGTCGGAGGGGCAGTTCGCGCAACTGCCCCTCGATTGGCCCCGCCCCCGGGGTCGCCGCCGCCAACCACATCCGAAGATGGGTCTGACGACGACGAGTCGGGGGGCGGTGCCCCGGGACCCCTCGCTCTCCCTCTCCTCCTCTGCCTTTTAGGGCCATGCGTGGGGTCCCCCATCTCCTCCCTTTCTCGCTCCCTCTCCTCCTTTTCGGACATGACGTCCGAACAAAAGGAGGAGAGGGCTTGCCACCTCTCCTCACTGCCGACGATAGCGCGGACTATCGCCGGCAGTGAGAGATCTCCCCCTATTTCCGCCCTCAGCACACGGCGTTGGCCCGCCCATGCGGGACAGTCCCGCAGGGTATGAGCCGCCGTGTCCGGGGCGGAGTTGCAGGCGCGGCACCGTGCCGCGTCTTCACGCCCTATCTTGTGCAGGTACTCACCGAAACATCCATGTCCGGTGAGTACCTGCGTCACCCAGAAGGTGAGACCCCTGCAACTATCCAGCCAGCCATCGAAGACTGGCCGGATAGCCCTGACGGTCTCGTTTTCCGACTCCGCCAAGTGGCGTTGCCACTTGATCAGAAGAGACCGCCAGGCCTGGTGCTTCATCATCCTGACCGCCCTGTCTCTCACGCGTGATGCCCCGACACGGACCCCCTGGCGGATGTCGCGTGTACGACGATATGTCTCGTCGTACATCTCCGCCAGGAGATCAAACGGGGGCACCCCCGCGAGGAGATGCGCCGACTCCGCCGAAGTGGTCTTGTAAGCTCGCGCCACCCTCTGGGCAATGTGTCTCCCCATTTGCAGAAGAGCTCTTTTGTTATGGGGAGACGCCCGGAGGTCGCGAGCCCAGACCGGGGCCCCATACAGGGCCATCGATCTGACCACTCCGACATAGAGTCGGCGAGACACATCCCTTGGCCCCCCGTTATTCGGCAGCAGCCGGCCAAGGGCCAATGCTGCTCCCTTTATACGGGGGGCCAGGCGATCAAAATGATCTTTGAAGCACCAGGTGCTGTCCAGGATGAGACCCAGATACTTCATCCGGGTCCCGATCCTGATGGACGTCTTACCTATTCTGAGTTGGGTCATCAGGCGGGGCACCCGTCGCCGAGGCGCGTGAAACCACAGCGCCTCTATTTTCGAGAGCTTCACCCTCAGACCCAGGGCGTTGATACGCGACACGAGGTGCCGCGCGCCCACCTCGGCTCGAGCGTGTGCTCGAACCCAGTCCGCCCCCGTGGCGAGCAGAAGTGTGTCATCCGCGTAACACACAACGCTCACACACGGGGGCATGACGGCCTGCAGGACCGCATTATAGCCGATGTTCCACAGCAGCGGGCCCAAAACAGACCCCTGTGGAACACCGGCCGAGACCCTCCGTCGGTGTAGGCCTTCTTTGCCTGGGCATAAGACCCACCTGTCCCTCAGGTAGTCGCCAATGATCCGGCGGAGATAAGGAGGCACCTCGTGTGCTCGAAGTGCCTCCCTTATCCCCTCCCACGGTAGAGTGTTGAAGGCGTTCGCTATATCAAAGGATACAGCGAGCGCCACTCCACCGTGGGAGACAACCCGTTCCGCGAGGGAGCGAACGCGGTTGATGGCGTCAACCGTCGACCGCCCCTCGCGGAAGCCGTACTGGCACTCCGCCAGATCAGGCCCCTTTCGGGACAGGTGATCGACGAGGCGATTCGCGATAACTCTCTCAAAGAGTTTCGCCACCTCGTCGATCAGGCAAATCGGCCTGTACGCGGAGGGTGAGTCCGCAGGCCGCCCCTCCTTAGGAAGGAGGACCAGGCGGGCCTCCTTCCATGTGCGGGGAAACACCCCTCTTTCCAGGCAAGCGCTGAAGAGCTTGCACAGCCTTGGACCGCACGCGCTGTACGCCAAGCACCAGACTTTGCCATGAAGTCCGTCGGGACCCGGGGCGGTGTCCCGGAGTCCCATCCTCTTCACGGCACGATCAAGTTCCTGTTTTTGGACCCCCATCTCCTCCGACCACTCGTGGTCATACCGTTCCGGGGGGCGCTCGAGCTCCTCCGGGCATTCCGGAAAGAGTTTGTCGATTACGCCCCTCAGGAACTGGGGGTCCAGAGACTCTGTGAGCGGGGGTGCCCAGGTGCGGAGTTTCTTCCGCACCATTCTGTAGGGACGCCCCCATGGATCTCTGTCCAGAGTCTCCAGGAACCTTCTCCAAGCCCGGTGCTTGGCCTCTCCTATGGCCTCGGTGAGGATTTTCCGCTGGGCGCGGTACTCCTCACCGAGTGTCACCGTCTCCGTCGTATCGGACCCGCCGCTTAACCTACGGCGGGCGTCGGTGTACCGGCGACGTGCGCGATTGCACTGAGTCCGGAGAGTTTCGATCTCCGGACTCCACCAGTACACCGAACGACGCGGGGGAGGCTTGTTCCCCATCCGGGGCATCCCTACGTCCGAGACATCCGTCATGATGCCTCGGAGGGAAGCCGCCTCCTCCTCCACGTCCCGACAAGGTCCGTCATCCTCGACGGACCAAGTTACGACGGCGACGGCTGCCAACAGCGCGTCACGGTCCAGCTTCTTCAGCGCCCACCTGGGTGAGCTGCCCTCTGGGCGGACTTGGTGACT
>NW_022639491.1:2141791-2148324 GCF_010583005.1 Odontomachus brunneus | reverse complement strand
TCCCGAGGGGGCACGTCGGATCTCCCCGACGCGCAGATCCCCTTCAGGGCATCCTCCCGTTCCCACAAGAGCGGCGATGACCTCGCCGCTCCTTGTGCCATTGGCCAGGCCCGACACGCGCATCTCCACGCGTTTCGTGGGCCTGGCCACTTTGGCGCCCGTGCCCTCGAGGCAAGTGCTCATCAGGGCGGCCAATTTGTCCGCCCTGTCTGCACCCCCCTCCCCAGAGACCTCCACAAGGAGGGCCCCGGTGGCAGCGTACTTGGGCCTTAAGCCCTTGATGCCCAAGGCCGAGATATCTATCTCGGCCTTGACTTTTGTTATGGCCCGATCGAGGGTCCATTCACACCCCTCCGGAATGGTCAGCGTGATCGCCGACGCCGGAGAGGTGCGAGGGAGATTCACCCTCGACCGGGACTTTGGCCCCCCCTTACCTGCCCCCTTCAAGGCCCCTCCCTTGCCCTTCTGGGTTTGGGAGGGAGCCTGGGGGGCCTTCTTGGCCGCCTCCTCCTTGGCCGCCGTCCTCTTGGCCTTATAGGAGCCATCCTAAGTCAGGGACCGATAGGCAAGGATCATCCTATAAGTTACGCCTCGCGTATTTTAAATAATGCTGAGAGAAATTATTCTACAATAGAAGAGGAATTATTAGCGATAGTATATGCAGCACAACACTTCCGACCTTACCTCTATGGAAAAAAAAAAAAAACTTACTTTAGTCACTGACCACGTTGACTTGGCTTCATAAAGCGAAAGACCCAACTTCACGATTAGCACGTTGGAGAATTAAACTAGCTGAATATGACTATAACATTGCTTATAAAGCTGGGAAAACAAATATAAACGCTGATGCATTATCCAGAAACCCAATAGAACAAATATATATGATACAACCATCGTACGACGAAATACAAGAATGTCCGGAAGACGAAAAATCAAAACTCAGAAATACAAACCCACAACCTATGAGATCATCACCACAAAAAGGATCAATGATGGAAGAACCAGAACCTGAGTGCAGAGGAATACAAACTCGAGGAACTATATCAATGGAAGGAGAAAGCGTGCCATTTACTTGAAAGGAATTACAAGAAACTCCTTTTATACAAATCACTGTAGAAGCCGAAATACATCAGAAGCCCAGGAATACATTTCAACCTACAGAAAATAATAATATACATTTGGAAGAATCATTTTCAGAAGAAGGCAACAACCTAGATGTCCCCCATGGAGAGGAAGATCTAAATACTATCGATCAAGATATTATAGATGCAACTACAATCATACTACCTAATCTGATGCAGATTATAAATAATTTAACAACAGAACTAGACGACTATAACAGAAATAACCTTAATAATAACAATTCTAATATTATTCTCGACAATATTAACAATAGGGACCAACAGGATAGCAACATCCAGACAGATAGCGACAGAAACTATAATAACGACAATGACGACATTACTGATAACGAAAAAGATATCAATAATGACAATATTGACAATTATAACGACAATGACGAAACCGATATTGATAACAATTTTAATGAATTCGACCCGGATAAAACAGGAAATTCCGATGAATCACAAATAATAACAAGATTTCAAAAACATAGCATTATAAATAGTCGTGATAAAATATTTATATGTAAAGAAAATTATTTATATTTTATGAGCCTAGACGGTAAACCTTGTGACAACGGATCTAAACTTCTTTTAGAACGAAATTCAATTCCGCATATAACTAACGCATAGACAGGAAAGGTCATAGCTATTAAAAGGGGAAATAAACTTCACTTTATTCTTATTTGTAAGGACAAAATAACTGATAAAATAACAAAAGAGATATTACATCAATTATCAATCTCACTTCATGAAACATTAATAAATAACCCAATAAAAATATTAGTTTTAGCCAAAACAACAGAAATTGACGATTTCAAATGGAATTCACTCTTTGAAATTATTCGTAAGTCATTGATAGGATTATCAATCAAATTAATTATTTGTCACGGATTAGTAAAGATACCAGATGTCGAAAATCGGAAAACTATCATTGAAGAAGCACATTCATCAATAATTGGTGAACATAAAGGAATAACAAAAACCTACAACCGCATTAGACAGAACTTTTATTGGGATAATTTAAAAAATGATGTACACAATTACATTAATCATTGTCTACAATGCCAAATAAAAAAATTAGTTCGCGTTAAAATTAAGCAACCAATGTTAATAACGGATACGCCATATTCTGCATTCAAAAAGATATCAATGGACATAGTTGGTCCATTACCAGCAACTTTCCAACAACATTTCTACATATTAACAATCCAAGACCACTTAACCAAATTTTCCCTCGCTATTCCATTAAAATCCATTACAGCTATAAGCGTCGCTGATGCTTTTTTAGAATTTTTTATCTGCACCTTTGGCGCCCCAAAGACAATATTGACCGATTAAGGCAGCAATTTTACAAGTAATCTAATGAAAAGGTTCGCAAAGAAGTTTAGAATAAAACAAGTCACAACAACTGCCTTTTATCCACAAGCCAATGGAGCTTAAGAACGGTCGCATTTGGTTCTAATAGAATTCTTAAAACAATTTGTAAATAAATTTACTGAATGGGATAAACTAGTACGTTATGCCGCATTTTCATATAACACAAGTATACACAAGACTACTGGATACACTCCATATGAATTAGTGTTTGGTAAACAAGCTAGACTCCCATCAAGTGAAGCTATTAATGATGTAGTAGAACCAAAAACATCTGATACTTATTTTACACAGCTTATGACAGACATACATAATTTACAAGAATTAGCGCGAAAAAATACTATAACTTCTAAAATCAGGTCCAAGGGATATTACGATCGAAAGATCAATCCCCAATATTTTCAAATTGACGACGAAGTACTTTTATTATGTGAACCTAAAAAGGGTAAATTTGGTAATCAATATTCTGAACATTATACAGTATTAGATATATTACCTAATGGAAATATTAGACTTTCCGTAAAAGGAAAGCAAAAAATTGTTCATCCTAATAAACTAAAACATTTTCATACAAATCAAAAAGAAGATTTAAATTGTGCCGCGTAACAATTTAAATCTCTGATTTTCAACATTTAGATAAGTTCGTATATACATAGTTCGTATATGCATAAATAGTGCTTAATTAGAGAAATAAGAAGAATGAACATTATACTAATTTTTAACTATTGTACCATACAATTTAGCGTATAATTTGCGTGATTTCCTTTCATTATATAAGTTAGTATATAATATGTGTAATTCTCTTTAACTCTTTGACGCAGAATAAAAATTGCATTAGACCTTTTAAGTAAATCATAAATTGTATTTTAGATGCAGATACTACTCCTAATCATTATTTGGAAACTCTACACCCAGGAAGTAAATGCAATCGTCGGATATAACTGCGGATCAGCACATTTTAACATCACCACCTTATCCCTCTTGGATGTCGAAGAATGTAATATCCCTCTGGTTCAACCACAAATCCTGAGAACATATATCCAGCTACTCCAGTTATCGAAATTTGAATCTATATACGTGAATCAATGCAAAGTATCAATTAATCGACATATACCTATACTATTGTGAAATGCACTCCCACATCTCAACGGTAACCAATGCGCAAGCCGAATACATCCTGGAGATAACCGCTGACCAATGCAACAAAATACATTTAACTGGAATATTTTCCATCAGTTCTAGTAGTTTCGTCTATGGACTAAAAGTAAATCAAACTGCGACTCGACCCGTTATTTTCGCAGGATCCTTAAAATCGGACGGACAATGTTCAGGCGCACAATATTCCGACCCATACGGCAGTTGGGATAATGTTATTATACAAGGCACAATACTATTACATTAGCTTCCTATCGAACAGCTGAGATGTTGGTCTCAGCTGAGATGGCCTGATCAGAGAAATTCATCTCAGATCAGGAACAACCTGTCCATATACAGACGCTACTTGCATAGATATCGACAGAGGACATACCTTCTGGAAAACCATACCAACGGACCATTGTCGATTCAATCATTATGATGTCTTATATGAAGGATATGCTAACAGAATGCTCGATACCTTTTATAAGCAACCGCAAATTATTTATTCATTATCCACACAGGATATAACGTTTGCACTTACCAAAACAGGGGAAGAACCTATATGTGGATACACATTAATCAAAACAGAACATCCAAAACTTTTAATTCTTGAAACCAAAAAGAGACAAACTTTCGCCAAATGACAATTATCCTCTGAAAATCTCGATATTTTCACTTACATAAATTCCAAGTTTGTGTATGTAGAAAAACACATACAAACTCAATTAAATACCTTATACAGAGACGTCCTCAAACAACGTTGCAATTTGGAAAAACAAGTCTTAAAAGGTGCACTCAGTTTGGCTATTAATTCACCAGATGAATTTGCTTACCAGATTATGAAAGGACCAGGATATATGGCCGTAATTTCTGGAATGGTGCACATCATCAAATGCACTACAGTAGAAGTCAAAATTCACCATATCCAAGAATGTTACTCAGAACTTCCAGTACAGAGGAATAATGAAACATATTTTTTATCTCCCAGAACGCATATATTAATCAAAACAGGTACACAAATTACCTGTAACCGAGTTATACCACCAATGTATTTTCTAAACAATGGCTGGTACCGTATGATACCGACTCCTGAACATACTTTACCTCCAACAAGTATTAAGCCCATGACAAAACCTACATGGCAATACATAAATCCCGGATCACACGCAGCGAGCGGTATATACAGCAACAAAGATCTTGAACATTTAAGGGATTATATTATGTTCCCAGCCGAAAGAAGCAGCATATTAAATACTATGGCACGAAGAGCTAAGAGTGAACCAATAGTTTCTCAGGGAATATCTCTTTCACATCTCTTAGATGACAACTCAATCCAAAAATTGACAGAGAACACATGGCCGATGCTTTAACGTTTAATTTTTATAATTTACTTTTTTTTATTAAAATAAATGAAACAATATTTAATCTAGATTCTTAATTATTCTAAAACTTTGAGTGTCATTTTCATATACAATATAGATTAGCACCAATTTTTGGAAAATTTTTTTATTATTAATTTGGTACGAACAATACAAACATCCTTAATAAAATATATATATATATATTTAAACGATAAAACAATTAATAAAGAACGGTCACATCATGCCAACTTGCTTAAGCGTATTAACAACATTTCTGTTATACGTTTATATGTTGGTACTTCTAAAAAAAAGTACTTCTATAAATCTGAAACTGTTATTTATATTATAAAAATATAGGAGAAGACTATTGTAGCTTTACTTGTAATTGTGATAAACGATATTGATGGTCCGACGGACATACTTGTGAGGTCCTACTATAATTATTATCAATTGATAAGATAAATTTTTTGTTTGTTTTACATGTTTACATATTTATGTGAACATTTTATACATTCGTCTCCCTATTATCTCAACAAATATAACGTAAATAATGCGTTTATAATTGCGTTTTGATTTATTAATTTCTTTTAGATGCACTGATACTGTTTAGATGCCCTTGATATATCTGATATCAAGAGACAGAAGAGAAGAAAACAACGTCCAAAATAAGAAGACATAACATTAATTATAAAATATTATTTATTTTTATATAATCACATTTATTTTTTTATTTTATTTTTTATATAATCACAGTTTTATATCACAGTTTTATATAATCACTGGTGGAGACAAACATTTATTTTTAATCTGTTCCAGAATAATGTCATTTAATGCATGAATGTCATACTGTTACTGTACGCAACATTCTCTGC
Organism: Odontomachus brunneus; assembly: GCF_010583005.1. Lineage (NCBI taxonomy): Eukaryota > Metazoa > Arthropoda > Insecta > Hymenoptera > Formicidae > Odontomachus > Odontomachus brunneus. The sequence continues at coordinate 2,142,456 of NW_022639491.1, read as the reverse complement.
ATTAGACCTTCCACAAAGTGGTTCGCTGATTACGAATCTGATCTCAGATTGTCGAAATTCAAAATGACGGATCCAAAATGGTTAAAACATGTTAAAAAGTGGATAAAATATCATGAAAATCATTACTCGACGGTCATTAATTACGAATCAAATATCAAATTTTCAAAATTCAAAATGTTTGATCCAATACAGAAGACCAAGAAATAAAAGAATGTGTTTTAGGAGAAAATAGAAATGAAGGAGGAGGTTGAATACATGCTGAAAGAAATTGGAAATAATAACGAATTTGAAATAGAAGAGGAGCAAGCACTAGATTTTTATGATCCAAATGAGATTCTACATGCAGAAATAGTTGATTTGTTTCATCATGTTGAAGATGAAGATGAAGATGAAGATGAAAATTATCTTCCAGAAGAAGTTATTTATACTTCTGTTGAAGCAAAAATATCAAATGACTACAAAAGGCAAGCTATGGAATACTGGAGAAGCGATAAAACAAGATCAAAATCATTGGAGTCGATAAAACACAATTATAAACAAATAACATCGCTACGACAATTACGATGGGAGAAGTATATCCATGCAGATGGTACAAGAAGAGAAAAATTGCAAAAAATTGTTGAATATACATTAAACACTTTCAATGAAGCGCTCCAAAGAGGAAT
>NW_022639491.1:2137944-2141781 GCF_010583005.1 Odontomachus brunneus | reverse complement strand
AAATGATCTCCGACTATAAAAAGCTAGGGTGTCTCATGAATTTAAAATTACATTTCCTTGACTCCCATCTTGCAGAATTTCCAAAGAACCTTGGGGACACTAGCGAAGAGCAGGGTGAAAGATTTCACCAAGATATAATGGTCATGGAAAATCGGTATCAAGGCCGATGGGACATCAACATGATGGCAGATTACTGCTGGACGCTACAGAGAGAAACACAGGACAGTAACAAACGAAAGCGTAATCCCTTGCACAGATCGTTCGACGAGAAAAGAACTCGATACAGTTCAAAAAAAGAGACTGACTAATTACTATTATTATTACTATTATTACTACTTATTTATTATTTAATTACTATTTATTTATTCGTTGATTTATTTATATATTTACTTATTTTTATTTATATACAAATTTATTTATTTTTATTTATACATATATTTATTTATTTTTATTTATACATACATATTTATAAGCTCATTTTCAAAACAGCCCTTACAAAAAAACTCTAAACAGTTAAAAAAAAAGGGACTACCATTAGCTTTATTGATGTTATTTATTTATTTGTAGATTTATTTATTGTTATTTATATATACGTTTATTTGCTCTTCTCAAAAACAGCCTTCATAAGAGCTATATGATGTACGAAATCCGTTCACGCAACCTACATAATAACATTGATGCTAACAGTTTTACAAATATTAAATAGATTTACAATTGAGTCCGATACTTTAGGGTTATGATATTTTTAATTAGAATTTATCGGGTTATGAGGTTATAGGGTTTAACAGCTTTAGTTTTGTGGAATCCATGCCACGATAGTTGTTTTGCTGTGAGAGATTGAGTATGACGATTTTAGTAACATGGTTATGGGGTTACGGGATTATAGGGTTAGTAGTTATGGGGTTACGGGGTTTTGGGGTTACGGGGTTATGGAGTTATGGAATTATAGGGTTATGGGTTCTTGTTTTGTAACATTGATATAATGCAGATTGACTATGCTGATTTATTTTCTTTAATATCGGGGTTATGGGGTTATGGGGTTACGGGATTATAGGGTTGATGGTTATGGAGTTATGGGGTTGTAGGGTTATGGGTTTATGTGGATTAACAGATTGGTTTTTTAGTTTAAAGCATGAGTAACAACGTCACAGGGCTAAACAGCGTTGATTATAGGGTTTTTTGAGGTTATGGCAAAATCCTGACGTGATGGGGTCAATCTGACCTTGGATTCGGATTCAGGGACCCCAAAAACATACAGTAAACATAGTCAGACCCCGGGGCCAAAAAAAATTTTTTTTTTTGTGTGGCTGTGTAATTCATGATATTGCCATAAGTAAAACACATTTATTTTCTGTGTATACAAATCCTCTATCGATTTTTCTTAATATTATATTAATTATATGATTTTAAAATATTATAATAACATTATAAATTGTAAACATTATACATTAAATATATGTACCAACTCACGAAACGAAATGCACGTTTTGAAATGTTACGGACATTTATATAGAGTCTAAATTGTACGCAGTACGATGAAATGACTAAATTAAACTTCACATGATGATCACATGATTGTGTTGTGCGAAGCGAATAAAACCTATTTTTAGTACTAAACAGTAGTTGTTGATATAATTCGATCTTCCTCTTTGGGCACGGGACTGTAGATAGTGTATGACTCATACACATGATATATGATTATATTATATGATTCAGGGTTGGGAAGTAACGCGTTACTTGTAACGACGTTACTATTTCGTTACTTTTTTTTTGTAACGATTTGGTAACGCCGTTACTTCTTTGTATCAGTAACGAAAAAGTAACGGCGTTACATTTTCTTTAGTAACGAGTAATGAAATTCATCGTTACTTGTATCGTTACTTTTTTATTATAGTGACTTTTGTACACAGAACGCAGCAACACTTGCCATGCGACGAAAGTTTGCACACGATAAACAATTAATATGCTTTTCGTAAAGCCCATTTTACAATAAGTAATAAATCTTAAGTCATAACAAAATTGACCAATCATAGTCGACTATTAGAAGAATAATCCACTGTAATTGGTCAATTTTATTGCAACTTAAAACTTATTGCTTATTGTAGAAAGCCTCTAAAGAATGGTCTACAATGAGAACTTAAGCCTTAAAATTTAAGCTTTAAACTCTAAGCCGTAAGAAATTGATCAGTTACAGTCAATTATTTTTTTTTATAATTGACTGTGATTGGTCAACTTCTTACGGCTTAGGACTTAAAGCTTAAATTTTATGTCTTAAGTTCTCATTGTAGACCACGCTTAACCCTTTGCGACATACATTTCTCTATCAAATTAATTTCACAGATAAATGTACCTTTAGGGGTTTTTGGTAATCGCTGATTACGAATCCGAAGCCAGATTTTCAAAATTTAAAATGGCGGATCCAATATGGCGGACGAATTTTATAAAATGATAGTATTTGTATGGAACCTAGTATCTAGTGTTTTTTGGTTCGCTGATTATGAATCTGATCTCAGATTGTCGAAATTCAAAATGACGGATCCAAAATGGTGGGCAAACACGTTAAAAAGTGGATAAAATATCATGAAAATCATTACTCGACGGTTGTTAGGGCCGTTAATTACGAATCAAATATCAAATTTTCAAAATTCAAAATGTTTGATCCAATACAGAAGACCAAGAAATAAAAGAATGTGTTTTAGGTCTTCAAAATTAGTTAGCGGAGATCTTTTTGGCAGCTGATTACGAATCTAAAATCAAGTAAATTTTTTGATCCAATGTAGTGTGCCAAACATGTAAAAAATGAGTTTTTTCAAAAGGTAGAAAATATTCTCTCGCTAAAATCTCGTTTTAGCGTTACTCAGAGCTAACGATGCTAATTTTGAAATTTTGATCAGCGACCCAAAAAACACTAGATACTAGGTTTCATACAAATACTATAATTTTCTAAAATTCGCCTGATATATTGGATCTGCCATTTTAAATTTCGAAAATCTGATTCCGGATTCGTAATTAGCGACCCAAGAAACCCTTAAATATCAAGTTTCATAGAAATCTGATAATTTTTTAAAAATTCGTCCGTCATATTGAATCCGCCATTTTGAATTTTAAAAATCTGACTCCAGATTCGTAATCAGCGACCCCAAAAACCCTTATTTTCAGCTTATTAATTATTGTTGGTTAGTCACAATTACATTTATTGTATAAAAAAACAGTATTTTTGTAGTTTGTTTATTTATAAAATACATTTCCTCAACAATAAGAATGTTTTCAAAATTTTTTAATGACAACTGATGTTCTACATAACTGATAATGTGTTTTTTACTGTACAGATGTGTTGAAAACTATGTAAAAAATATAAAAACTAAGGGTAAAAAAGTGTCCAGTATACGGCACATTATGCCGGAAAGGGTTAAGGGACGCCGCACACGAATTGATATAACAGTAACGTATCGTAAGAATTGACCAATCACTTTGAGTATCGTCGAATCGTAAGGTCGCCATTTTTGTGAATACTCGATTGTAATTGGTCCATTTTTACGGTACGTTTTACGTTACTGTTATGTCAATTCGTGTGCTGCGTCCCTTAACCTTTAGGAATCTGACCTCAGATTGTCGAAATTCAAAATGGCTCGCAATCGCAAGATCGCAAGGAAATTGACCAATCATAATTGATTATTCTTCGATCGCAAGAAGAAGAATAATCGACTATGATTAGTCAATTTCTTTACGACCTTGCGATTTGCGACTAATGTAGAATAAGTTTTATGTCGTTATACAAGAATGTGTGCTTTCTGCTTAAATATCTTATATTTTGTCTTTATATATGTATAATTTATG
>NW_022639491.1:2128753-2137839 GCF_010583005.1 Odontomachus brunneus | reverse complement strand
CGATTTTTTTATCGTTACTTTTCAAATAACGGTAACGCGTTACTTTTTAGAATCAGTAACGAGTAACGGTAACGAGTTACTTTTTACCGCAAGTAATGGTAACGGTAACGCGTTACTTTTAAAAAGTAACTTTCCCAACCCTGATATGATTTTAAAATATTATAATAACATTATAAATTGTAAACATTATACATTAAATATATGCAATTGTCTATGTATTATTTTTTTACAATTAATTACATTTCCCTACTTACAGTAACGTATCTAGCTACAGTATCCATCTACTTGAACGGCATGACGCGTATAGCACGATATTATCACGACGTTTTCCAACTATTTAATCGAGACCACCTTATAATATTATATATGGATCGATTTGGTATGAAATGCTGTACAACTTTTGTCCTTACAAAAACTTACAAATTTTGCAAAGGTAATGAGTAGGGGAGGAGGGGTTAAAAAATGTGATGTTTTTGAAAAAATTTAATATACTGTTTCAAAGAGCGTTAAATACTGTACAAGTTTTGTAGGAAACATTTTTTCATATACCTTATATTTTAGGAAATATTCAATAAAAATAGAAAAGTCATTTGTTTTCAAGAGGCTGTTTCAACCCCTAAACTCAATATATGGCCGATAAAAAAAAATACGTGTCGACTACTTTTTGATGCTCTACAACATATCCAAAGCGCATCAAAATCGGGGGGGGGGCAGTTCCGCAACTTCCCTTGTAAGTAAAAATTATATAACTATTGTTTAATGTTTGCTAAGTATATTATAATATACTGTGAACACTATAAGGATACATTATATAAGTATGAATTGTAAGAATATCGTTGGAGTCATCAGAGTCACCGCGTGCGTGCTCGATCGTCAGGTTAAGCAACAGTTTAATGCGGTCAGGATATGGATGGGTGGTGACCAGTGGTGTATACTGCTTGGGATCGAAATTATCGCTGGAGGATTTCATGAAAGTTTGGAGTATATTTGACAACCTTCGATCGGATACGTTGTAGTTTATGAAACATAAGAAAAGTAGGAATATATAAGTATATTTTTTTAAATATTATGATTTTCTCACAGTAATATCATTGTGATTTTTACCATTATATTACTGTGATGCATTTGCCGCGGACATTTTAATATTACTGTGATATCTTAGTAATATTCCAGCATTATTTCTGTTATATTCCCTGGTAATATTGCAATGAAAATATAATATTGCTGTGATATTTCTGCGATATTACGTGCTGTGTGGGATATAATAAAACATATATTAAAAAATGAAGTGTATGAAATAAATAAATAATATATAAATATTTTTATGCTAAACTCTCTTTTATCGATAAAAATGCTTCTAAGTGCGACTGAGAGCAAATCAGAAGACTGATAAACCATATTTAGAGACACTTATTAGTAAGAGATTTTAGAATAAAGATTAATTACAGAGAAAGCCTTTAGTCTCAACTCTCTTTTGTCGATAAAAGTGTCTTGTAGCCATCAAAAGGTTTATAAATTACTTTTAAAGACACTTTCATCGATAAAAGAGGATTCAGAATAAGGACTATAGAGAAGTGATCATATTTGTTCTTAAACGATTTATCGAAGTTCATAAAAGCAATTCGAGATTCGATAGTTGACCAATTGCCGCCACTAGAGGCACTTCCTGTCCCTTCAAAGACAACTTCATAGAGTAAGGGTGGGAGCACAGACTTTTGCTAACGCATAATAATTAAAAAGAATTTTTCATTTTCCTCCCCAGGATGGAAATGAAGCATTCTGATTAATTGATTAATTGATGATGACTCCGATTAATTGATGAATTCTTTATGTGTTATGCATTAACAATGCGCAAATAACCTCATTTATATCAAATACGCGTTACATTAAAACCGGACACTTAAGTGGATATCGTTGCGCTCATGGACGAGACGGATGCTGTGGCGGACAGTAACAATGCGGCGCAAACAATTTCAATTGTCGGTCGACTGCGTGCGCCAGATGGCGGACCAGATGCTTCGATTTTGCGCTCGTGGCGGTGTTCACGCGACCTGTCACCGACACGCTTGCGATGATCTCGGAGATTTTCAGATCTTCAGGCTGCTCGAATCCCAACAGGATCATCGGCTCCACGACTGCGTACAGAGCGCGGGTCGAAGAGACCGCGGTGACCCTCTTGAATTTTGAACGCGTGAGTCTGTGGCGGCCTCGCCGACCGCGCGCGAGCACTGGCGCAAGCAGGTGCTGCAGCCGCGCCGCAACTTTAGCGAAGAAACGCCGTTTGTGGCCACATCCAAGGCTCTCGCCGAACTACTGTTCGCAGCGATGAAAGTGGCGACAGAGATCGCGCAGAGGCGGTAAGAGCTAGAGTCCCTATAATAAGTGTCTGGTCAACAGGGTGCAGGTTCTGATTAGTCGGCAATTTGTGGCTAATTTGTCGCCAAATTGTTACAAAACGGTGCTGAACATTCACCCATTTTTACAATAATTTACTGCACTTATTACTGCAATTCTTGTTTTTTATTTTCCGACTTTAACCTTTTCTTCGCTTTTATTTTATAAGCTTAACCTCAGAGCAGCTATACTGCGCATGCGCGAGCGCGTCAGAAAAAGATAGATTGCACAGAGAGATAGGAAATTTATCTTTTTCTCTCGAAGAATTTAGCCACAATTCCTCTGCTGTAGGCCTATTCTCTAAAGGTGCCATCCCATTGAGCACGGATCGGAATACCAGATCGGATTTCTTACTATAATGAGCGTTCTGTTCTCTAGTTCCGTTCCGTAAAAGTTTCCTCTACCAGTCCCATGTAGCAAAAACAGAACGGAATGGCGCGTCGGTCACAAATAAATATGATTAATTCGTCAATATTTCGTTATTTTGACGCGACAGAATTAATTATATACATAATTTATGCAATTATCTTGCCGATAATATTGTCATGAATATTCTGAAATATTTAATTGAAGAGTGAAATATATTTTATAACTAGAAATCCGTTCCGTTTTTGCTACATGGGACTGGTAGAGGAAACTTTTACGGAACGGAACTAGAGAACGGAACGCTCATTATAGTAAGAAATCCGATCCGACGTTCCGATCCGTGCTCAATGGGACGACACCCTAACTTTCTAACGAAAACGTCGTTATCGTTACGTAGCGACGATCGTCGCTTGCGCTAACGACGTTGTAACGAAAAAGCTATTCTGTAACTCAAGCTAGCGATACCGTATCGATACAAATTGTGATACCGACGTCGTTACTGAAACGAGTATATTCAGTTCAATATAACTTCACTGCTGCAGTATTCAGTCAATCAAATCTTTTTTCCTTGTGTATCTTTTTCAGTGAGTTTAGGAGCAGTAAATACAAATATTGGCTGTGTCAACAATTATATGTGACAGTTAACCAAAATATGTCAAAGTAAGTATATGTAAAATAAATAATACACAAGAAGATTAAATCAAACATTAATTTGGCATCAACTATATGAGCTTATATTAAAATCGTAATTTGTCATCAAAGTATATCGACATAATCTAATAAAACGTGATACACAAGTATCACAATGAAAAAATGTAATTGTATATATAATATTAATCTTCGAAACATACATAACATTCTTTTTAATATAATATTTGCAGATCATGTTTTAGATTATGTTTATACATGTGTTAGCAAAATACTTATTATACAATACAATACAACTGTGGACCAATACAGTTAATATCAAATAGATGTCATATATTTGTGTGTGTATGTATGTGTATGTGTATATATAATAACTCTATGTTTAATCAATATATAAAAGATTGAAAATATATATGACTATATTAATATATTTTTAATATTGTTTTTTTAATATTTTTGTAGACATGGCGAGATCATAAATCAAACCCACACAAGAATGTCCCAAATACATCATACGGATATCTTGAAGATATTGTTACGTCCACGATAAATAACTATATAGGGAAATTTGAAAATAGTGAAATCAGTGACTTACGTGGACGGTCAACAGAGTGATGACTCCGCTTTTGGGTCACTCTGCTTTTCACCGAGTTTACCCTGGGTCTCCGGATTCTGGCGAAACGATCGATGAATCTGGCGAGAAATCAGCGCTGCTCGTTCTCCTGGCTCGGTCTCGGATGTTCCGACGTTGCGCGGGATGATGCGGCCCGCGATTCCGAATTTCGATTTCGCAACGTTCGAAAAATGAAGGGTAGGCAAAAGTAATTGCAACACAGTCGGATTTTACGACTAATATATTCCGAATAAGTACACGAGAATTACCAGAGATTAATTATGAGAAGAAAATAATCGCTTTCTCAACAAATGCGCGCGTTTTTATATGTCGCTTTGTCGCTGAGAGTCGTTTCCTGATTGGCTGATGGAGTCATGGAAGAAATTCATTCCATCGGTATGTTGTCACCGCGTCGGTCCTAAGTGGTGTTTGGATTCAGTTTTCATGCTCCTGTTAACAGAGGGACGCCTTATCGCATTGAGCGATTACGGTTTTTCTCTTGTCTACAGTTGATCTATCGATTTTAAGGCCGATATTCATAGTCGGATCTTATATTTAAAACCGCTTAAGTTTATCTTCAGATGATGTACGAGTTATTTCATTGGCTACGGAGTATCTAAAGATGAACTTAAGCAATCTTAAATATAAGATCTGACTATGAATACCGGTCTAAGACTCTCTAACGACATGCAGTGTTATAATTCAGCGTTATAATTTTAATTATAATATTTAACATACGCAAATATACATATGCGCATGTACTTACGTCTAGTAACATAGGTATAAAATATCTAGTAATGTCTGAAATCAGACAAGTCGGCTCCGATCTATATTAATATATTATTAATGTTTCAAAATAAGTCCGGACGTTACAATATCATATATCCCAAATATATCTTTAGGATATCCCTATGATATATTTTAGACATCTCTGCTATGTGGGAAGGTATCCACAAAAATACAAAAATTAAGGAAAGAAAGAGCCAGTAGTCGGCAACTGTAGAGCCGATGTACAAACGTAGAACCACACTTTCCTACTTGGAGAATCGTTATATTGGTGTTATTGCTTATTGAGTGGTCCCATACCCCTCGATATTTTAATGACAAAATTCGATATTTTATCGACACTTTTAACGATATTTATCGTTAAGAAAAATTACAGAATACCATTTTTCGTTACAGTGTCGTTAAATCTCCGTAACGACACCCTAGGCTAGTGACATTGTCGTTAAGAAGTTATGGCTCCTGCACACAGGACGCGGTAATGCTTGCCGCGCGGCGGAAGTTCGCGTGACAGCCAATCAATATGCTATTTTCCATAATAACCTTCTAGCTCTTACAGAAAAACAACATCTTGATTGACTGTCACGCGGACTTTCGTCGCGCGGCAAGCATTACCGTGTCCTGTGTGCAGGAGCCATTAGAGAATAGGCCTACTGTGCTGGGATTCTGTAACTCGTTATTGGAGTTAACGACAGTTTCGTTATCGTTGCGCAGCTTTTCTACGGTATACAAAAGCTGCGCAACGATAACGAAACTGTCGTTAACTCCAATAACGAGTTACAGAATCCCAGCACTGGCCAAATTCTTATTATAGGGACTCTAGGAAGAGTTAGAGTGCAACGTAGAAACGCATGTGTTTCAGTCTATCCGCTCTGAGGTTAAGCTTATAAAATAAGAGCGAAGAAAAGGTCAAAGTCGGAAAATAAAAAATAAGAATTGCAGTAATAAGTGCAGTAAATTATTGTAAAAATGGGTGGATGTTCAGCACCGTTTTGTAACAATTTGGCGACAAATTAGCTACAAATTGCCGACTAATCAGAACCTGCACCCTGTTGGCCAGACTCTGATTATAGGGACTCTAGTAAGAGCGCCACACGTGTGGCCGCAGCAGTCTAGTCATCTATCGTTTTACACACTCGCTCTCGAACGCACCGCAGAGAAGCATCTGGATTTTTATCGTAGCAGTTTGTCACGCGTTATCTTCCGCTCCGCCGCGGTGTACAACGGAATAAATCGTTATTGTTTATTGGGGTTGTGAATGACTACTGTTCCTATCACCTCCAGTTCCCATAAGTCTATCGGTGCCAATCGTCGGCGGTGCCGACGAGTCCACTGTCATTCCTCTGTTGTCGCGCGCCGTCCCATTCAATCAAGTCACAAATGTAAGCAGAAACCGGCACTTTCGGTGAAATATTGTATTTAATGATAAACACACGAACTCCGAGTCTTCGAGGTTTTCAAAAATTCGAATTTGAGCGATACACAGAAAAAAATTCGCACAGAAAAAAATTAGTATCCACTTGAAACTAATATAATCAAATTAACAACCCAGATAGCACAAAATCTTCAGAGAATGTTCTGGGACGTTCTTAGTATGTATGAATGTCCTTAGGACGTCTTTAGTTCTTTTTGATTTGTGCTGTATAGGAATTGTTATTTCATATATAAGCAACGATATATAACATTGTTAGAAGAATTTCAATAATATTATAAATAATATTATAAAGTCTTGAATTTCGATAATATTATAAATAATATTATAAAGTCTTGAATTTCGATAATATTATAAATAATATTATAAAGTCTTGAATTTCGATAATATTATAAATTTATTTGAGTATTATAATAATTTCATGAGAGAGAAATACAATATGATTATTTTGGTAATAATATCTCTCTTTTTCATTTAGAAATATATTCTTAATCCAATATTTTGCCATACAAGAAAATTATTTTTCAATAATAAGAATATATTTTTCTTTGTTGAATAATATAAAATATATTAATGCAAATATCTTTTCGTTTGACACTATATAATCTCATTTAAAGATTTACATATGAAAAATTAAAATATTTTCAAAACTGTTCTTTTTTCTGTGCGTGTAAAGATTTAAATCGTTGAAAGTATTCAGTTAAAGTAGAAGTTAAATCGTTCAAAGCCTTAAGACAATATTTAAGATTTTGAATGTTCTATTAACAAAATCTGTCGAGAAGTATGTACAATGGATTGCAAAATAGTTTAGACACAATGAAGTTAGGAACTTAGCATTATAATTCAAAGTCATTACTGATGGACTTACGCAATAATAATATAATTAATAACATAATTAAATATAATAACAAATATAATTATTAAGTCAGCCTATCGCACACAATATTGCAATTTTGATAGTTTGGTGAGCTTCCAACTTCAGTATGCATTTAAATAGTTTTACCATTTATACATTTTTCGAGAAATATCGCAATCATAACTATTTATTAGGCACAACGTCAAAGTCTGCTGCAGTCATTTCGGGCCGACGAAAATGGGGAAATAACGAAGACATTCTTCAGATATCGTTCTTCGTTATCGTCCGGAACGGCTGCTATGAGTCTATTAACCGCCCTCGCTGGTGGTCTATGCGGATACGATACATTATCACCTGCACCTACGTGCGATCCGATGTTCTGCCAATCTGTCGATTTTTCACCAACGAGCTACAGTTTGGCGTGAATGGCGTGAAGAGAAACTTGGGTTTGCCGAAAATCTCACCTGCTGAAATCTTACTAACTGAGCAGTCGATACCGCTCATTAACGAATACGTCGATATGGCATTCGCGGCCGTGCGAACCAAGCGAATACAAGTAAAAATGCGATAAACTCTATCTGTAGAAAGTTATACGCTCTTAAAAATTTGATGCAATGTAAAACAAATATTAAGATTCCTGGCTCCTCACATTGTCTCTTTTTAATGAAGTCAGAAGCGAGAATTATTTAATTTATGTTAAAAATTCTTGCGAAATATATTGCGAAATAAAATATATAAAGTGACACGATTAAATAAATCTGTGAATATTCCGTGCATTCCTTTTTTGCTTTAATAATCAATAATTTGCCGTAAATTAACGTGACATACACTTTATCTTCTTAACCTATTTCTTCGCATTCAGGTTAATTTAATAAATTATTGTAATTTGATTGTTACAGCAAAAGGGAAATGCACGGAATATCTTACAAATTTGTTTAATCGATTTGCAAGTATTACTTTCTTCTAACAAAATTATACATTGTTGCTTATATATGAAAAACAATTATTTTTAATTTGAATATATCAATTTTAAATGAATACTTATTTTTCTCCTATGTAGACGTTTCAAGAATTTTTCTCGTTATTTTAGTTTAATATTTTAACAAATAGGATATTTTAACATATCTATTTGTTATTTTCGTGCTTGTTTTTTGCATTATTCTGAGATTCTTGTGTAATCGTATAATTTCATAACTGGCATTTCTGTTTTCTTTAACTATAAGAAAAATCTATAAAAAACTTACATATTTTACTGTTTTTGATGTCGTAATATAGTGTGGTTACGATTCAGAAAACAAGAACGATAAAGATAGAAATTGCGATAAAGATCTGAGACAATTAATAATTAATAAGTTTGTGTATGTATTCATGAATATATGCGTTATATGCACAAAGCGTATACACACCGTGAAAACTTTAAACATCCTATAACAAGATTCTTGATAAAATTTTGCGGAAAAACCCAGATAGCATAGAGATGAACAGAAGTTCCTAGAGAATTCACTTTAAAGAATAGATATAAAATTAGAAAAATGAATACCCGAAGAATTCTTGAAGAATTAACCACAGTAAGTTCGTCTTGAAATATTCCTTAGGACTTCATTATAGCGAATACTTCGCAACTTAATTCCTAGAACACTTTGAGAATTCATGAGGAATTAGGGCTAAGGCAGAGAACGAGACATAAGCGTCGTAATCGTAGACTTAAAATAAGGCAGAGAAAAACGTAAGCGTAATTCTAATAGCCTTTCGTGATTTACGTTTACGTTTTCTTTTGCTTTATTTTACGTGTACGACTATGACGCTTATGTCTCATTCATCTGCCTTAACTCTTACAACCCACACAGCACGTAATATCGCAGAAATATCACAGTAATATTATATTTTTATTGCAACATTACCAAGGAATATAATAGAAATAATGCTGGAATATTACTAAGATATCACAGTAATATTAAAATGTCCGCGACAAATACATCACAGTAATATAATGA
>NW_022639491.1:2123018-2128672 GCF_010583005.1 Odontomachus brunneus | reverse complement strand
ACAGTAATATTAAAATGTCCGCGACAAATACATCACAGTAATATAATGATGAAAATCACAATGATATTACTGTGAGAAAATCATAATATTTAAAAAAATATACTTATATATTCCTAGTTTTCTCATGTTTCGTAAACTACTACGTATCGAAGGTTGTCAAATACAACTCCAAACTTTCGTGAAATCCTCCAGCGATAATTTCGATCTCAAGCAGTATACACCACTGGTCACATCCCTGTCCTGACCGCATTAAACTGTTGCTTAAACCTGACGATCGGCGCGCACGCAGTGACTGATGACTCCAACGATGTTCTTACAATTCATAGTTATATAATGGGTGTTTACGATAATTCGAGTTGGAGTTAGTACGAATTAGTTTCACTAGGGCTGAAAAATATGATAGTCACAAGCATCTAGTATTTTCATGATTCATGACAACTCAATGCTGTCCGATAAATCGAGTAGAGTAGAGTAGAGTAGAGTTAGGGTAACATAGTGGATAGTATATGTATAAAAATTAACAGTATCAGGTAACATAGTTTCGTAAAATATATAACAATAATATTACTAAACAATGAGTTGTTGCATTTTAGAAAAATTAGAAGCACTAAATTAAATTATGAAAAGGTATCATGTATTTGTGAAATATCCAAAAGTAGAAAACAATTATTCTAACCTATTATTATTGAATATTTCACAAATACATTAAATTAATATCATTTTCATAATTTAATTTAGTGCTTCTAATTTTTCTAAAATATAATAAATAATTGTTTTGTAATATTATTGTTACATATTTTACGAAACTATGTTATCTGATACTGTTAATTCTTATACATATACTATCCGCTATACTACCCTAACTCTACTCTACTCTACTCGATTTATCGGACAGCATTGAGTTGTCATAAATCTTGAAAATACTAGATGCTTGTGCCTATCATATTTCTCGGCCCTAGTGAAACTAACTCGTACTTAATCCAACTCGAATTATCGTAAACAGCCAATGTATCCTTATAGTGTTCACACTACATTGTGATATACTTAGCAAACATCAAATAATAGTTATATAATTTTTACTTAGTGTTTGTTGGATAATTTGCTGATAGATATTGAAACAATGCAACAACATTCGATATGCGATAAATATTGATGTAATGTAGTGAACCAGTGATAATTACTTTTAGATTTTTAACAAAATGTTATAATGATTAATCCAAACAAACAAAAATTAAAAATCCAAGAAAATCCAAATTAAACAAATCAAAATACTAAATTTTAAAAGAAACTTTTAAAAAATACTATTTCTGTAAGGAAAGGTAACTTCAAATGACGCCGTAATAACGTTTTAATGATGTCTATAATGTCAAAGAAATTGATATGTCAATTGATGTCACCATTCTATTTAGAATATGATATATTGCTATAATTTAACTATAATATTGCAAATATATAAGTGTAATATTTCAATGATATAAATGTGTAATATTTCAATGATATAAGTATGTAATACTGCAGTAATATTTCTGTAATATTTCAATGACATATGTAAAGGTGCAATATTTCAGTAATATTTCTGTAATATTTCACTGTGATATGTAATATTACTACTATATTGCAATATCACTGCAATATTTCTGCAATATTACGTGCTGTGTGGGAAATGTTTTGTTTATAGCAATTACTTTTTGCGCCTATATTCAGTACATGCCAGTATGTAATACACATAAGTGTATAATAATTAATTTACATATTTACATATAAATTGTTTAATTTATTGTTATTCGCAGTTATTTATATTTTGTGGAATTAATTAAATAGCTTTATATAATACAGCAAAGGGAGAGAATTGGTGTTAAAATAACTTTTGCCCTTATAGAAATATCATACTAAGAATCATTGACAATTACTTATTATCCAGTATTTTTAATACTGAAAATAAGTAATTATCAATGATTCTTAGTATGATATTTCTATAAGAGGACTATGACGCTTATGTCTCATTCATCTGCCTTAGCCCTTACAAATGTTTTGTTTATAGCAATTACTTTTTGCGCCTATATTCAGTACATGCCAGTGAGTGTATAATAATTAATTTACATATTTACATATAAATTGTTTAATTTATTGTTATTCGCAGTTATTTATATTTTGTGGAATTAATTAAATAGCTTTATATAATACAGCAAAGGGAGAGAATTGGTGTTAAAATAACTTTTGCCCTTATAGAAATATCATACTAAGAATCATTGATAATTACTTATTATCCAATATTTTTAATACTGAAAATAAGTAATTATCAATGATTCTTAGTATGATATTTCTATAAGGGTGATATATAAAATTTTCACCTGTATCAATAATAAATATATTTATGCAAAATATATTTTATCCTTAAGTTTGTATTCATGTTTCTAAAATCCATATATAGTTCTAACAAACTCAATCGCATTATTCCCTTATAGAAATATCATACTAAGAATCATTGATAACCCAGATAGCATAGAGATGAACAGAAGTTCCTAGAGAATTTATTTTAAAGAATAGATATAGAATTAGAAAAATGAATACCCGTAGAATTCTTGAAGAATTAACCACAGTAAGTTCGTCTTGAAATATTCCTTAGGACTTTATTATAGCGAATACTTCGCAACTTAATTCCTAGAATACTTTGAGAATTCATTAGGAATTAGGGCTAAGGCAGAGAACGAGACGTAAGCGTCGTAGACATAAAGTAAGGCAGAGAAAAATGTAAGCGTAAGGTTAATAGCCTTTCATGATTTACGTTTATGTTTTTCTCTGCTTTATTTTACGTCTACGACCCTTATAGAAATATCATACTAAGAATCATTGACAATTACTTATTATCCAGTATTTTTAATACTGAAAATAAGTAATTATCAATGATTCTTAGTATGATATTTCTATAAGAGGACTATGACGCTTATGTCTCATTCATCTGCCTTAGCCCTTACAAATGTTTTGTTTATAGCAATTACTTTTTGCGCCTATATTCAGTACATGCCAGTGAGTGTATAATAATTAATTTACATATTTACATATAAATTGTTTAATTTATTGTTATTCGCAGTTATTTATATTTTGTGGAATTAATTATATAGTTTTATATAATAGGGCAAAGAAAGGGAATTGATGTTAAAATAACTTTTGATATATAAAATTTTCACCTGTATCAATAATAAATATATTTATGCGAAGTATATTTTATCCTTAAGTTTGTATTCATGTTTCTAAAATCCATATATAGTTCTAATAAACTCAATCGCATTATTTGAAAGCCATTTATTTTTTGATTTTGAATTACATATTTGAAAGTGCGCTTTATTTACATTTGAAGCTCAGTTAGAACAGTATAACAGTATAATAGTTATAACAGTTATAACAATATAGTATCCAGCGAAAAATGATTCGTTGATTGACGTCAAAATGACATCAAATAGACGTTGAAATCGTCAAACCGACGTCAATTTGATATCATTTTGATGTCAATCAACGAATCATTTTTCACTAGGTATATAGATGTCCCAAACATGAAGTCTTAAATAGTTCAGTAGAAAGAGCAGTTGTCTGGCAAGCGGGAAGACACCCGAGTTCGATCCCAGCCGAGTCTGATGTTTTTTTCATCTCACATGGCATTAAAAGTGGACATCTACAGATACACACAAGAGCAGTAGTACCCCCGGCCAAAGTTTTCTGATCTTTCTTTCGTGTGGGTACAATAAAATTTATTAAATCCGAAGAAATCTTTTTGAGTTGAAGTAATTTTATATGAATACTCTAAGAAATTCTGAGGAACTCCAATCATGGTGCATGTAACTTCCTAAATCATTCTTACAGTATTCTTCCACGAATTCCTAAGGAAGTACAATTCAGGAAAGGAGAAAACTTTAGGAACACTTAAAGAATTCATCGTGCTATCTGGGAATTACTTATTTTCAATATTAAAAATACTGGATAATAAGTAATTATCAATGATTCTTAGTATGATATTTCTATAAAGGTTTGAAAACCATTTATTTATGGATTTTGAATTACATATTTGAAAGTGCGCTTTACTTATATTTGAAGCTCATAGCGTTTTTCATTGGCATAATTGGTGCGCACTGAGTGCGCACTAAGCTTGTTTACAGTATGTTATTATATTGAAAGATTGTCTTAAATAAATTCTCAAATATTTTTAACCAGTAATATAATATGTATAACATCCGTACAAATCATTTTATAACCTAAAATATTTTTAAATATGTATTAAGACACGATCTTAAATATGAAAATGTATTGTAAACAAGCCTTAGTGCGCACTCAGTGCGCACCAGTTTCTGCCAATGAAAAACGCTATCAGTTAGAACAATATATATAATAGTATAACAGTTATAACAGTTTTAACAGTATAGCACCCAGCGAAAAATGATTCGTTGTTTGACGTCAAAATGACATCAAATAGACGTTGAAATCGTCAAACCGACGTCAATTTGATATCATTTTGATGTCAATCAACGAATCATTTTTCACTAGGTATATAGATGTCCCAAACATGAAGTCTTAAATAGTTCAGTAGAAAGAGCAGTTGTCTGGCAAGCGGGAAGACACCCGAGTTCGATCCCAGCCGAGTCTGATGTTTTTTTCATCTCACATGGCATTAAAAGTGGACATCTACAGATACACACAAGAGCAGTAGTACCCCCGGCCAAAGTTTTCTGATCTTTCTTTCGTGTGGGTACAATAAAATTTATTAAATCCGAAGAAATCTTTTTGAGTTGAAGTAATTTTATATGAATACTTTAAGAAATTCTGAGGAACTCCAATCATGGTGCATGTAACTTCCTAAATCATTCTTACAGTATTCTTCCACGAATTCCTAAGTACAATTCAGGAAAGGAGAAAACTTTAGGAACACTTAAAGAATTCATCGTGCTATCTGGGAATTACTTATTTTCAATATTAAAAATACTGGATAATAAGTAATTATCAATGATTCTTAGTATGATATTTCTATAAAGGTTTGAAAACCATTTATTTATGGATTTTGAATTACATATTTGAAAGTGCGCTTTACTTATATTTGAAGCTCATAGCGTTTTTCATTGGCATAATTGGTGCGCACTGAGTGCGCACTAAGCTTGTTTACAGTATGTTATTATATTGAAAGATTGTCTTAAATAAATTCTCAAATATTTTTAACCAGTAATATAATATGTATAACATCCGTACAAATCATTTTATAACCTAAAATATTTTTAAATATGTATTAAGACACGATCTTAAATATGAAAATGTATTGTAAACAAGCCTTAGTGCGCACTCAGTGCGCACCAGTTTCTGCCAATGAAAAACGCTATCAGTTAGAACAATATATATAATAGTATAACAGTTATAACAGTTTTAACAGTATAGCACCCAGCGAAAAATGATTCGTTGTTTGACGTCAAAATGACATCAAATAGACGTTGACATCGTCAAACCGACGTCAATTTGATATCATTTTGACGTCAATCAACGAATCATTTTTCACTAGGTATATAGATGTCTCAAAATGAAGTCTTAAATAGCTCAGTGGAAAGAGCGGTTCCCTACTGAAAAATTTCTATTGAGATCACAATTGAATTCCCAATTGAATTCTCAATTAAATTCTC
>NW_022639491.1:2121632-2123008 GCF_010583005.1 Odontomachus brunneus | reverse complement strand
TTTTTTTTTATTATTTAGACAAAATAATACTTCATTATACTTTTCTAAATATTTTAATTAATAATAATTTTTCACTGAATTTTTCTACTCTCTTAATAAAATATTATCGAAATATTAATGAAATTATAATGAAATTTTAATGAAATTGGGTCAAAATTGTGAATGCTTTTCAAACATATTTCAGCAAAAGTTCATTATATTTTCAATGAATTATTTCCATCAGATACAAATATCTCAATTGAGATCTTACATGCGAAATTTTGCGGAAACCTCAACTGAGAATTCAATTGAGAATTTAATTGAGAATTCAATTGGGAATTCAATTGTGATCTCAATAGAAATTTTTCAGTAGGGTTGTCTTGCAAGCGGAAGACCCGAGCCGATCCCAGCCGAGTCTGATGTTTTTCATCTTATATGACATTAAAAGTGGACATCTACAGATACACACAAGAGCAGCACCCCCGGCTAAAGTTTCTGATCTTCCTTTCATACGGATACAATAAAATTTACTAAATCCAAAGAAATCTTTTTGAGTTGAAGTAATTCTATATGAATACTCTAAGAAGTTCTGAGGAACTCCAATCATGGTGCATGTAACTTTCTAAATCATTCTTATAGTATTCTTCTACGAATTCCTAAGGAAGTACAATTCAGGAAAGGAGAAAACTTTAGGAACACTTAAAGAATTCATCGTGCTATCTGGGTACGCACCCAGGGAGTCGATTGTGTATCTCAAATCGGAGTGAAAATGACAAAAGTGAGCAAATTTACTAGCATATTTGTAACTTTATTGGACAATGCCTAATGAATTTGCTCACTTTTGTAATTTTCACTTCGTTTCGAGATACACAATCAACCTCCAGGTAGAACAAATAGTCAAAATAATGTCAATCTCACATCGTTTTCACCAAAAACTGACGTAAATTTGATCAATATTTGATCAAAATGACGTCAGATTAACGTTATTTTGACTCTGTTTTACCTTTAGTAATGATAGATTAACATTTTGGTTGCGTTCTTTTATTTGCAACAGATATAGCTGAATGCATCTCGTGGATGTATCAAGATTGCACTTTTTAAGGTTACTAGCTAGTGATGTACTGTCCCTAGAAAATAAATTTTTCTGTTGGCTATTGGATCGTCGTATGTCCGTCGTCGGGGGGTGTATATCAGTTGGACACGGGGCAATTGGACACAGTCCACTCACAAGTCGCTGTTCCAAGGGACCCTACAAATGTCTCTAATCACACGGTGCTGTGATTGGCTGTGTCCAAATGCACCGTGTCCAAGTGCACCGCTCCCGTCGTCGGGTTCCAATCAGTAATGTATCAGTATTGCTTTTATAAAAATTGTGAGAGAGAGAAAGAGAGAAAAAT
>NW_022639491.1:2119836-2121622 GCF_010583005.1 Odontomachus brunneus | reverse complement strand
AATTCTATATGAATACTCTAAGAAGTTCTGAGGAACTCCAATCATGGTGCATGTAACTTTCTAAATCATTCTTATAGTATTCTTCTACGAATTCCTAAGGAAGTACAATTCAGGAAAGGAGAAAACTTTAGGAACACTTAAAGAATTCATCGTGCTATCTGGGTACGCACCCAGGGAGTCGATTGTGTATCTCAAATCGGAGTGAAAATGACAAAAGTGAGCAAATTTACTAGCATATTTGTAACTTTATTGGACAATGCCTAATGAATTTGCTCACTTTTGTAATTTTCACTTCGTTTCGAGATACACAATCAACCTCCAGGTAGAACAAATAGTCAAAATAATGTCAATCTCACATCGTTTTCACCAAAAACTGACGTAAATTTGATCAATATTTGATCAAAATGACGTCAGATTAACGTTATTTTGACTCTGTTTTACCTTTAGTAATGATAGATTAACATTTTGGTTGCGTTCTTTTATTTGCAACAGATATAGCTGAATGCATCTCGTGGATGTATCAAGATTGCACTTTTTAAGGTTACTAGCTAGTGATGTACTGTCCCTAGAAAATAAATTTTTCTGTTGGCTATTGGATCGTCGTATGTCCGTCGTCGGGGGGTGTATATCAGTTGGACACGGGGCAATTGGACACAGTCCACTCACAAGTCGCTGTTCCAAGGGACCCTACAAATGTCTCTAATCACACGGTGCTGTGATTGGCTGTGTCCAAATGCACCGTGTCCAAGTGCACCGCTCCCGTCGTCGGGTTCCAATCAGTAATGTATCAGTATTGCTTTTATAAAAATTGTGAGAGAGAGAAAGAGAGAAAAATGCAGTCTAATAATAATATCAAATAATATAAAAAATGTCATTAATTGAAATCGATTTAGTACGTGGAACATGGCCAATTATTAGAGGATAAGTTAATTTCAGATGCTGTTATTACAAATAAACCTCCAATAGCTCCCACATTTGCAGTATCCATCTACAACTCATTAATAAATTAATTCTTCCATATTTTTTACTACAATTATTCCAGCAAACACAAAATATAACTGTTATATGACATAGACGTAACACGTACTCTTGTTACTTCTATGTTATATAGCAGTTATGTCTTTCTTTGTTAAGATTGTAATATTTCGACTATATTTAATATACATTTTTGTACATTCATTGAACATATTACATCAATTACTACTATTCTCTATTCTTTTCATCTATTAACCCAGACAGCACAAAATATTTATAAAATATTTACAAAATATTTATAAGATTTATTTGAATATTTTATAAAAATTTACCAAAATGTTTCATAAATATATTTACAAATATATTTACGAAATATTTTTGTGACTTTAGATTCAATAGATGAAAAATATTTATCTCATACGTGCGACAATTGATCCGTTTAAAGCGAGCTATAGCCGAAAAACGTCCAGAATATGCGACCAGACACGAGTCCATAATCTTTCACCATGACAACGCTCGGTCTCATGTTGCTGTTCCGGTTAAAAACTATTTGGAAAATAGCGGATGGGAAGTTCTGGCTCACCCGCCTTATAGCCCAGACCTTGCCCCTTCCGACTACCATTTGTTTCGATCGATGCAGAACGCTTTGACTGGAATACACTTCACTTCAGAACAGGGTATCAAAAATTGGCTCGATTCATTCTTGGCTTCAAAAGATGAACGCTTCTTCCGCGACGGAATCCATAAATTGCCAGAAAGATGGGAAAAAGTAGTGGCTAGCGATGGACAATACTTTCAATAATGTATTAAT
>NW_022639491.1:2119637-2119826 GCF_010583005.1 Odontomachus brunneus | reverse complement strand
ATATATATATATATATATATATATATATATATATATATATATATTATAAAAATATTTATTAAAATATATATATTTATATACATTTTTTTATTTTCCTGAATTTTTCTTAAAATTTCCATTTTATTGTTTCACACGCTACTTAATTGAATTTAAAGTGTACTTTGAAAATTTGCTTACCATTGCTGAGAA
>NW_022639491.1:2118708-2119627 GCF_010583005.1 Odontomachus brunneus | reverse complement strand
ATTGCACTTTTTAAGGTTACTAGCTAGTGATGTACTGTCCCTAGAAAATAAATTTTTCTGTTGGCTATTGGATCGTCGTATGTCCGTCGTCGGGGGGTGTATATCAGTTGGACACGGGGCAATTGGACACAGTCCACTCACAAGTCGCTGTTCCAAGGGACCCTACAAATGTCTCTAATCACACGGTGCTGTGATTGGCTGTGTCCAAATGCACCGTGTCCAAGTGCACCGCTCCCGTCGTCGGGTTCCAATCAGTAATGTATCAGTATTGCTTTTATAAAAATTGTGAGAGAGAGAAAGAGAGAAAAATGCAGTCTAATAATAATATCAAATAATATAAAAAATGTCATTAATTGAAATCGATTTAGTACGTGGAACATGGCCAATTATTAGAGGATAAGTTAATTTCAGATGCTGTTATTACAAATAAACCTCCAATAGCTCCCACATTTGCAGTATCCATCTACAACTCATTAATAAATTAATTCTTCCATATTTTTTACTACAATTATTCCAGCAAACACAAAATATAACTGTTATATGACATAGACGTAACACGTACTCTTGTTACTTCTATGTTATATAGCAGTTATGTCTTTCTTTGTTAAGATTGTAATATTTCGACTATATTTAATATACATTTTTGTACATTCATTGAACATATTACATCAATTACTACTATTCTCTATTCTTTTCATCTATTAACCCAGACAGCACAAAATATTTATAAAATATTTACAAAATATTTATAAGATTTATTTGAATATTTTATAAAAATTTACCAAAATGTTTCATAAATATATTTACAAATATATTTACGAAATATTTTTGTGACTTTAGATTCAATAGATGAAAAATATTTATCTCATACGTGCGACAATTGATCCGTTTAAAGCGAGCTATAGCCGAAAAACGTCCA
>NW_022639491.1:2118594-2118698 GCF_010583005.1 Odontomachus brunneus | reverse complement strand
GTCGCTGTTCCAAGGGACCCTACAAATGTCTCTAATCACACGGTGCTGTGATTGGCTGTGTCCAAATGCACCGTGTCCAAGTGCACCGCTCCCGTCGTCGGGTT
>NW_022639491.1:2118424-2118584 GCF_010583005.1 Odontomachus brunneus | reverse complement strand
TATTTGTAAATAGATATATTTACAAAATATTACTACAAATATTTATTTTTACTATAAATATTATATAAAATATTTAATCTCTATTTTAATAATATTTTTAATAAATATTTTGTTACTTTTTTCTTCATGTATATAAAATTTTTTATTATATTTATAATAT
>NW_022639491.1:2118321-2118414 GCF_010583005.1 Odontomachus brunneus | reverse complement strand
TATAAAAAATGTCATTAATTGAAATCGATTTAGTACGTGGAACATGGCCAATTATTAGAGGATAAGTTAATTTCAGATGCTGTTATTACAAAT
>NW_022639491.1:2118038-2118311 GCF_010583005.1 Odontomachus brunneus | reverse complement strand
TTTTAATAATATTTTTAATAAATATTTTGTTACTTTTTTCTTCATGTATATAAAATTTTTTATTATATTTATAATATTTTTTTTAAGAAATAATTCGAAATAAATATTTATCATAAATATTGTGTGCTGTCTGAGAAACGCACACCAAAGAACCGTATTCGTACTTAAGGTTCCTGCACATTCGGAACTCAGGCTACAATTTTTTGGCAGCCGCTTGAATTGAGATGCTAAAAGTTGTAAGCAGTTGCACGATTCTGCTTGCAACTTAAATTC
>NW_022639491.1:2117898-2118028 GCF_010583005.1 Odontomachus brunneus | reverse complement strand
GCCTAAGCGAAACCGCGACGTGCGGTGTTCCTCCCTAGTGCCCATCGGTCAATTGCAAGTGATTCGAATATTCGAACTCGCCGCCACGCGATCCAGAACGAGGTTCCCCAGAGTCGGCAGCACCTAGAAA
>NW_022639491.1:2117582-2117888 GCF_010583005.1 Odontomachus brunneus | reverse complement strand
AGCTTGATGTGCGCAACTGGATATACAGAACGATTAAATTATGCATCGGATGCATCGGGTTGTATCTGTTGCGAATAAAAGAACGTACCCACTGTGTGCACATTACTAGACGATAACCGTTGGAGTGAGCGAAATACATGAGTGAAATAAAAAGAAAGGGAGAGTACTCGAGTGACGTTTCCGAACGCAGCCCTAGTGGCTTGGTTCACATCGTGCATTTGATACGCGTACTAAATAGTAACTTTATATTAGATAATCTTAATGGCTTGGTTTACATAGTGCACTTGATACGCATACTAAATAGTA
>NW_022639491.1:2117336-2117572 GCF_010583005.1 Odontomachus brunneus | reverse complement strand
AGAGCGCCATCCAGGGGTACAGAGAGCAACCGCACGGTGGACGACCACTGTTAAGTCATTATCTACATTATTTCTATACGCGCGAAACTACGATTAAACTGCGACTGTCCGACCCACCGTAAGGTTACACTATGGTGGTTATACTACGCGTTTTGCGCGAAATCCATCGCGATTACTCTTGATCGCACGGATCCCCGGGTAGAATCACGCAATTCGTTTAGCCCGAAAAATTGCGA
>NW_022639491.1:2117254-2117326 GCF_010583005.1 Odontomachus brunneus | reverse complement strand
TATATAAACAACGGTATATTAAGCTGGTATAATACTCATTAACAAAACGTATTGTATTGATAGAATACGTCG
>NW_022639491.1:2116673-2117244 GCF_010583005.1 Odontomachus brunneus | reverse complement strand
CCGCCACGCGATCCAGAACGAGGTTCCCCAGAGTCGGCAGCACCTAGAAATCCAGGAGGTGCCGATCCATGTAAGCCACGAGAGCGCCATCCAGGGGTACAGAGAGCAACCGCACGGTGGACGACCACTGTTAAGTCATTATCTACATTATTTCTATACGCGCGAAACTACGATTAAACTGCGACTGTCCGACCCACCGTAAGGTTACACTATGGTGGTTATACTACGCGTTTTGCGCGAAATCCATCGCGATTACTCTTGATCGCACGGATCCCCGGGTAGAATCACGCAATTCGTTTAGCCCGAAAAATTGCGATCTGATCCCGTGCTAGAGTTCGAGCGCTATTCTTCATGGCAGCGTGGCCGCAACTCGCCGGGACGTAACAATATATATCGTCGATATTAAGATTATCTAATAGAAAGTTACTATTTAGTACGCGTATCAAGTGCACGATGTAAACCAGGCCAATATCGATAATGCATATCAACGGCGACGCATTCAATCAATAAAATACGTTTTGTTGTTGAATATACCAGCTTAATATATATTATATATTAGTCGTTGTGTATA
>NW_022639491.1:2116314-2116663 GCF_010583005.1 Odontomachus brunneus | reverse complement strand
CCGTAAGGTTACACTATGGTGGTTATACTACGCGTTTTGCGCGAAATCCATCGCGATTACTCTTGATCGCACGGATCCCCGGGTAGAATCACGCAATTCGTTTAGCCCGAAAAATTGCGATCTGATCCCGTGCTAGAGTTCGAGCGCTATTCTTCATGGCAGCGTGGCCGCAACTCGCCGGGACGTAACAATATATATCGTCGATATTAAGATTATCTAATAAAAAGTTACTATTTAATACGCGTATGAAGTACACGATGTAAACCAAATCAATGGCTTGGTGATTGATTGAATACGTCTCTTAAAGGGACGTCTACATTGGAAGTAAGCAGTAAGAAATAGGAAATAA
>NW_022639491.1:2098358-2116304 GCF_010583005.1 Odontomachus brunneus | reverse complement strand
CCGACCAGGCTGCCAGCCAGTGATAATTTTTTGTCCAAATAATCCTTTACTTGAGACACTCCAGGTACGAAATCTTTCTTTCCCAAAAGGAAGGCATCACTACCATTCAGACCCCCTCCTAAAGGCGGAATCACAAAAGCTCAGTAGCAGTAGAGTAGTGACCGGCGTAGCAGTCAGTCAGAGTCGGGTGCCAGGATCGGAAGTCCAAAGATAGTCTTCACTTCCAAATCCCATTTCTCTAATTCACTAATTCTAAACCTTAGTTCCCTCTAATTCTTAAGCAATTAACTTTAGGTTATTTTTAACATTCTTAAACATTTACGAGCGTTTTATTCTAATGCATAATTCTTTAGTTTGTTAAACAGTTCATTTTAGTTATTTCGTCACTTCCGTTACTCTAGCCATACTTAAGATATCTTTGTGAGCATATTATATATCAAGAATTATACAATACACATTATATATGTATATATATATATATATATATATATATATATATATATATATATATATATATATATATTATCTGTAGTAATTCTATTTCTACTCCCTCCCATGCGAACATCCTTACACGGCACATTTCCTCCTACGCCTAAGCGAAACCGCGACGTGCGGTGTTCCTCCCTAGTGCCCATCGGTCAATTGCAAGTGATTCGAATATTCGAACTCGCCGCCACGCGATCCAGAACGAGGTTCCCCAGAGTCGGCAGCACCTAGAAATCCAGGAGGTGCCGATCCATGTAAGCCACGAGAGCGCCATCCAGGGGTACAGAGAGCAACCGCACGGTGGACGACCACTGTTAAGTCATTATCTACATTATTTCTATACGCGCGAAACTACGATTAAACTGCGACTGTCCGACCCACCGTAAGGTTACACTATGGTGGTTATACTACGCGTTTTGCGCGAAATCCATCGCGATTACTCTTGATCGCACGGATCCCCGGGTAGAATCACGCAATTCGTTTAGCCCGAAAAATTGCGATCTGATCCCGTGCTAGAGTTCGAGCGCTATTCTTCATGGCAGCGTGGCCGCAACTCGCCGGGACGTAACAATATATATCGTCGATATTAAGATTATCTAATAAAAAGTTACTATTTAATACGCGTATGAAGTACACGATGTAAACCAAATCAATGGCTTGGTGATTGATTGAATACGTCTCTTAAAGGGACGTCTACATTGGAAGTAAGCAGTAAGAAATAGGAAATAACAATAAGAAATTGACCAATCATAGTTGATTATTCTTCTCACATTCGACTGTGGTTGGTCAATTTCTTACTCTTACTTCCTACTTCTTGCTATTTACTTCCAATGTAGACGTCCCTTTATTATTTATAACTTTAACCTCACAAGTGTGTGCTAAACAAAACTACTTCCAGTTTAGATACCCTAGCGTGTAGATGTGTTTAGGCACGATCAGTGATTTTTTTGGAAATTATTTCTAAAAGGAATATTTGAGAATAGAGATTTGAAAGGATTAAAAGAAGATATATTAAGGATAGTGTGCCAAATAGCTATAAATATCCTCGGAGGAGACTGAAGGCATGAAGACTTAATCGTCAATCAGAAGAAAAAGCTAAGCAAAACTTTTTAGTGATTGATTCGATCTCGTGATGGAGTTAGAAGCTTTGTTAGAAGCAAAAGAATTACACAGAAATCACCCACCACCTGTTACGTTAGAGGATATGATAACAGATATATGTTTTCATCCTGTAGCCGATACAATCGGGGTAGCTAGTATTACAGGAGATATCTTTATGTACGTTTTATTATACATATTTATCGGGGCAAATACTTTATTCTATCTTTTGTCTTTCAGATATAAGTATAATAATGAGGAAACTAGTCTTGTTTCAACATTAGAGTTACATCTCAAAGCTTGTCGTGACATTGAATTTAATGAAGATGGACGGATGTTATTCTCAGCTGGAAAGGATCGATGCATAGCGATAACTGATGTGGAGACTGAAAAATTAACTAGACTATATGAAAAAGCCCATGAGTAAATATAGCATATAACAATATATTATCTTCATTGATACATTGATAACTATACATATTAATGAGTATTTTTTTCCATAATATAATTGCTAGGCACCCTATATATACAATGACAATTATCAACAAATATATATTTGCGACAGGCGACGACGATGGTGTAGTAAAATGTAATAACTTATACTCAGTAAATCTTGAATCAAAAGTAGTTTTGAGTAATGAATAATGTTTTCAGTATGGGACCTCAGACAAAAGGGTAACAAACCAATATTTTCTTTAAAAGAAGTAGAAGAGTATATCAATGCAATGATAACCAAGACAGACTCTAAATACTTGGTATATACTAGTGGTGATGGCTGTCTGACTTCTTTAAACATACCAGAGAGAAAATTACATGTACAGGTAATGGAGACAATAATATGCAAGTCAAAAAAAGAATGAGATGATCTCATTGTAATGCAAGAATCTATTTTTGCTCATAGTCTGAGGAGTATGATGAGGAACTGACGTGTCTTGGTTTATTCAAATCTGAAACTAAATTATTATCAGCTAGTAGTAAGGGAAAAATGTATGTATTCAATTATGGTGAATTTGGATTGCACTCGGACGAATTTCCAAGCACTATGAAGAAAGCCATAAATTGTATGGTTCCAATTACGGATAACGTGGTGATAACCGGAGGAGAGGATGGAATAGTTCGGTGAGTAAATTATCAAGGCAAAGTCGAATACGATACTTCATGTCGTTCATGTGATATATCATCTTCATATATATGTGTATGATACATTCAGAGCAACCAGTTTGTTTCCTCATCGCCAACTCGGTATAGTAGGACAACACGACTTCTCCGTCGAGGCGCTTGATATTAGTAATGACGGAACTTTAATAGCATCCACCTCGCACAATAACGACATGAAGTTTTGGAATGTACAATACTTTGAAACATTGAATGTCAATGAATCCATCAAGGGGGGCAAGCAGAAACGACTCGTGCATAATCTACCGAGCAGTCAAGTTAACAATCCGTCGGATTTCTTTGCGGAATTGTAATATAATGGCAACTTTATGCAATAAAATCATGCAATTTATATGCAGTTATCAAAGAGTGTCACGATATATTCCTCTTAAATCCATTTGCAAGGTATAAATGAAAAATTATAATTTTATAGTTACCGTTCGTTCGAACAATGAGGTCTATCTCAAACAGCGTACGGAAATGAGCAGATGAACAGATAGGTGTTATAAAACACGTACATTTTTATACAATCATTACCAATACATGAGCGATACTACACAAATTTGTGTGATATGAATACTCGCGATACCTTTTAAATTAAACATGGAATATCTTACAAAATAGATTCGTAATAACTGCTACATTGATAGGTTGCTATATCTGCATACAAAGTATAGTCGTATATTATCAGTTCTGTTATCTATAAGTCGTCAATCGTTTTTTATCCAAGTAAAGCAATACTGTTATACATAATCTATCTATCCAAATGCACGCCGTAAAATTCACCAATGAAGTGCAGATCGACTGAAGCCGTAACAGTGCGTTTTCACGTAATAAACGGATCGCTCGCAAATCCATCATTCCTCTTTCATATTCCTATAAATTCGCGTTTGTCGTAAAAAAGATGTCGCGGTTTGTTAATTTGTGACGACTGAATTAATGAATAGATTGTATAAACGATACCTCGCGACGTAAAAGACGATATAAAATATAAAGTCTTTAGCTAGAAATATCTCCTCGTAAAAACAAGGACTGATTTTGCTCATATGAACGGCCCTCCCTTTTGAATCGCATGGATTCAGTCTTTTTTTTACGGTAACTCTGCTCATTGATGATTGATTTGACGTAAATATTCCGGCGCGTGGTAATGTTGCTGCTGCTGTGCATGTGCCAACGAGGGATGTATCGGTGGCTGGAAGCATCGTACATGTTCCACACTAGCCGCGTCGCTGTCGCCACTTTTCAAATATTTGTTCAAGACTGCGAATATTTGTGAATTTAGAACTTGAAATCGTCTTATTCGATCCACCATCCGCTTCAAGTGCTATAAAAATAAACGTATATCGTTATTTCAAATATAACGAGACGAAGTTTTTTTACACACACAAATGTTGTATACTCACTATTCCTTTCACATTCTCGTCTTTACCATCTACACGTTGCACTCTGAGAATGTGGTAACAGAAATCGAGCGCTTCGAATCGACGTTGTTGGCCCAGAAGAACGATCATAGCGCACCCGGCCCAATGTAAACCCTCACCAAATAACTCTCTGCAAGAGAAAAGCAACTGTCTCGATACACATTACAGAGAAGAAATTTACACAGCGGATAAACAAGTATATACACTTACACATTTCTCTGTCTTTCTTAAAATTAGTAAAAGGAAAAATTGTCGCGATATTTAAAATGCAAATGAAACAATATTTTCTGGTAGAAACACTTTGTTAAAAACACTTTTCTTTCTGTTTTTTTTATGTAAAATTATCCAAAAAGAATAACATGTGCAAGTACTCTTTTTACCCATTGCATGCGCTATAAATTGTCGTACTAACTCGACAGTAAATTCGGTTTCGCCAACAGGAATGCAGTATACAAATTGAAGTGCGCTCCAGAGCCTGTGAAACTCCGTGCATTCATCTACATTCATTACACCGTTCGCCGGTGGCGGACCGACCCAGATAGGATCATCCAGAAAGCTCCGTAATCTGCTGAGTACAACTTCGAATATCGATAGACCGCAGCACAAGCGTTCGCGCGTTAACAAATCTCCCTCTCTAGCGATCATCGCTTGCTGCGGAATGACAGATAACGATGCTTAATTTACATTCTAAGAAAACGCAGTTTATACTTGGACTTAACTTTGTTCTGTTCTTTACCTTAGCAGTGCCCAACTTCTCCACGTTCGGTACGATTTGCAGAGCCGCGTATTTTGCTTCCAGTCGTTTTTGCTTGGTCTCAGGTTTCTCTCCCTCTGAAAATGTTGAATGCAAGCGATAAAAATTAATTTATCTTGCTTTATGACTCTTCCTTACTTTACATTTAAATTAATTGTCTATATCTTTGTTAAGTGCGGATTCACACTCACCTTTACAGTACGGTCTAGGCAGAATGTTTTGGAAAGGTGCGGCGTGCAATAAGTCGCACACTTCTTCTTGCGACAGAGCCTGCTCCATCAAAAGACAAAACAGGATCGTATTGCCGAATTCCCGAAAATTGTGAAACAACTCGGTTTTAGCGTCGGGATATTGCACAATGTCGTTCAATTGAGCGTGGTAATAGCCCAGGACCCCGGGAGATCCGTAATCGTATCGCGGGAGCTTGCAGACTTTCGGCATAGCCTCCATCAGAGTTTTAGTGAATTGATGTAGACTGCCTTGAATCAGCGTCTTAACGATCTTTAAGAGTTCTTCCATGACGACAGCTATCCCTTGATATCCGAGGAGTTTGCATATAGTGCGGAAGTGATACGGACCAACGAAACCCGAGTACTGGCCGTATTGAGTGCTATAAGCCAGATTCAATTGCTTGCTACCCCAAAGATAGTGATGTGACATCTGCGGAGGTTTGTCTCTGTGAACGGGTTGCACGAACTGTATGCCACGGCATTTGACAAATCTGTGAAATGAATAACACGTACTTAACAGTAATATAATAGTAGTAATAATATAAATTTGCAATAATAATGTACGCATATATATTAAGATATAACAATTGTATATACCTGTTTGTGGCAGCATTGTAACAATAATTCGGCAAGAAGTCATAGTTTAATTCCCAGAATACGTGAAGAGTAATCCTTCCATATGGCGCTAGAACGTTGTGGTTTGCTTCCCTGAACATGGCATCGTACTCGTCCAATGCCAGCCACTTGCTCAGAAGCTTGTGAGTGAGGCGATTCACTTGTAGCAATCCGTCTAGTTCCTGCGGAATGTTAAAACGAGCGAAGATCAACGAGTGATGTGAAGAATAACAAAGTATTTGCCGCGATATATAATCGTACAGTACTTACTATAACTCCAGTTATATCACCGGATTCGAATTTACTGATTGCCAGATCCAGCGACTTTTGCATATCCGCGTTGATACGTTGAGTTATGAGTTTGTTCAGATCGATGCTTCTTCCCAACAGCTGGACATGCCTTTGCTTCAACAACGTCTCGTATCTGTTGGCACGCGGATACGGCAGTAGATACGCTCCGAGGGCCACACACTCCACCCTGAAGCGTTTGTCTAACAAGATACTGGCCGCCAATTGTTTGTAATGCGCAAAAATCTGCTCGCTGAGTTTGTATACGAACTGATCGAAGCACAAATTTACTTCGGCTTCCACCTCGTCATACAGAAATTGCTTGCGGAATATTGTGAGCGCGTAAAGCGCGCTATCGTTGTACAAATCCAGGGGATATAATACATATCTGTAAGAAGTTAACGATAGTAAGAATAATTACATAGTAATAATAGATCATAATAGTAATCACATCGAATAATAACATCATATGTTATTCCAATCTAAGTAATTGATAAGAGTTATGTGCTATCGTATGTCGTCGCTTTATTCATGTAACAACTTACTCCATCATCGATGGTTCTTTACTTCTCAATATATGGTCGGTCAATATCCACGGCATCGACATTTCGATCGGAAACTGAAACATTTTTATTTATCAGATGCTTGGACCTGAAATATTGAACGTCCCAGACTAAGCGTTATTTCCTTTAAACATTAGAATCGACGGTTCAAAAAAAGTACGCTTAAGAAAACCTGTACACATATATACAAAACTATCTCTACGTGGCGTTTATCTTGCGATATACTATAGCCTAAGAGAGAAAGATTTATTAGACTCAGCATGTTACAGACACAAAACACCAACGGTTATCTATAAATTTATGCAGTAGCAAACGGGAAGAGTACCTGAATGCGTTTCTCCATGGTGATAAGGTCGCTGCATTCTTCGTTATGCTGGTGACGTACTTGGCATTTCTAGTCATGGAATAAATTACAGAGAATGCTATTTTTGTAATAATAAATTCAGTACACAACAAAAACATAAATATATTTAAAATAGGATAATAAAATTTATTTTGTGCGTGTGTGTGTGTGTGTGTGTGTGAGAGAGAGAAATAAATGTGTGTGCATTTTCTTATATATAACATTAGCCTAGTTTACATCGTACACCTGATACGCGTATCAGGTACTATATTCGTATCAAATTCGTACTAAATATTCAATACGCACGATATAAACACTGATGGATCAATTTGATACGAGCGTACCAAGTAGGAGTATCGTACTAAACTAATACGAGTATCAAATGACGATTTAAACGTATGAAAGGAATGCTCGAGGAAATTGAATCTAACTCAGTTAAAACCGGTAACCATCGGTTTCTGTCAAATTATAGTAAAATGTCTTGTAAAAAAAGGTTAAATCAGGAAGAAACGAGAACATTTTTAGAATTATACATTCTGATTGTCGAACAAAGCTATCTCAAGCAAATTGCAATTTTAAATACCATCACTAAGAGGCAATCGACATAAATTAAATACATATTATATTTTTCCTTTAGTACATTCGATGTAAACGCACCCGTATTAAAGCATTGGTGCGCATCAAATTTAATACGCGTACTAACGTTTTGACAATGTAAACCAGGCCATTGATTAGTTCAATAGGGAAATTATATGATAAGATAATTATAAAATTTACGTTACGTGACAATATGTCAGCTTAAGAGAAAATCAACGTTATCGCTTACCTGTATTTTCCTACCCATAGTCATTTCTAAATAAAATTCTCTATACCATAATTGCGACAAGTCACAACAATTCTGTAGAGACTCTGTGACAAAGAAAAAACAAGAGCGCGCGTTGTTAAGTAATTACAAATCTAAAATAATCCTAAGAAATTTAAGAATAACCGAGTGTTTATTTACCACTAAAATTCAGAAGATAACTCCAGTAGAAACTAGTTTTATGGAATTGATCGATTTGAACGAGATATTGACCATCAATATCCTTCCTTAAGGTACGTTTCCCACCGCTTTTATCGGCGATCAGCGATTCCAACATAGTTCGTACCATATATAGTTGCGTGGAAGACGGACCTATTTCGTCAGAATCAATTTCAAAACTCGACTAAGTACTCAAAAAAAATATAGATACACTGTACAATTGTTTGAAAACTCACCGACATTTCTACGTGGAACCTTAATGCCGAAACCGTTATCCGGATCTTTTTTGCCTTTTAAAGCAGGATCTCCAAGCGGCTCCACTCCAAAGTGCCAATCGGCGCAAGTTTCTCTCACAGAAACGATTATGCTGCAACAAAGAATGAAAACCTGTAACACTTAAATGCATATGAATGTGTGGCCGTTAGCAACAGTCATATTTGTCAAATTATCTTGTAAGTATGGGAGAAATAGTTTTTATAATATAGTTAAAATAGAGAAAATATTTTACAAACCTTCTAATCAGATCCTTCTTATTTTTAATTGCCTTCCTCAGAGGCTCCCGCAATGCGAGTTGTACGAAATCTTGCAACTCAGCGTATATATTTCTACGTATCGCATCGATAAAAACAGTCTCCATACGCGCCATCAGTACTTGCAATCCCTTGATCATCGCTATAACTTCTATAAGGGCGAATTTCTCTTCATCAGAATAGTTGTAACGTGTGGCCTACATAAAAGAGTATAAAAGATAAATAGCGTTGCTGGAAGTATATCATATCATATATTATCGATATGATTAAATACCTATTCGACAATATATTAATGTTGCATAAAATCTTACTCTCTCGTACTCTTCGGCCTCTTGCGGGCATTCCTTGTTCATGTGATGGTCAGTGGGATGTAAAAGCTTCCAACTGTATAACTCCGTCACGACGCTTGTCCACTGCGAGAGCAACTGTAATCCACGTAATGCCAACTCCGCCGTGTCGCGATTTTCCGTGTCGCTTCGACATTCCTTGTACGTAGTGGTGACTTCATTGCTGTATCTTCATACATTACACAATTATCAAAATTAAATAAAGTTGTATTAGATAAAGTAACATGAAATTACGACGCGGTGCGGAGAGACGATGTTACCTTGCCAATTCGCTGATGTATTTCACGTGATCCTCTCTAATTTGAGGAAGATGCACCATAAGATCGGCTTGCGGGCTTATGTTGTTGGACGAAGAAGATAACGGCCACCTCGATGCGTCGAAGTGTTTGGAACGTTTGATATAGTTGAATGGAGCGATCTGCATGTCTCCAAACAATGGCACTACTTCCAAATTCTTAAAGATCCTATCGATTCTGTCCAATTTTAACTTTTTCTTCTGGTCGAGTTTATTGATATTACACAACTCGCTGTCCATTAAGAATAAACCAAAGCCCATCACCTTCACTAACATATGCTTCTCGTTAGGTGTGAGATACATCTTGGCTTCAAACATATGAACACAAATATTGACGACGTCCGCGAGCAGTTCTTCATATCCTGCAATCTTCTCTAGATTCTCTTTTACCGTGTCGCGAATTTTGTTT
The DNA here is from genome assembly GCF_010583005.1 of Odontomachus brunneus. Classification (NCBI taxonomy): domain Eukaryota; kingdom Metazoa; phylum Arthropoda; class Insecta; order Hymenoptera; family Formicidae; genus Odontomachus; species Odontomachus brunneus. The sequence continues at coordinate 2,106,749 of NW_022639491.1, read as the reverse complement.
TGCGTTGCTAGAAACATCGACAAATTTTGGGATTCCTGTAGTGTCTGGGAGTCTGACATTACCTTCAAAAATTGCGCGGCTCTGTAAAATCGAAAAAAAATATATAAAGGGGTAAATACTTGAAGAAATTAAAATATCTTGTCTTATTTTCTTGACAAATTACCTTCTGTATGTCGAGTAATCATTTTTTACACTAGACTTCATGTTTTTCAATTCATCCAATACTGCAAACATATTGATGAATTTTCCCAAAGTCAATAAATAAGCTTCAGATACAAAATCTTTTCTTTTTTCATGATGACATAACCGTTTCACTTCTCCTGAGAATCTCTCAATTGCTTTTCTCTGAAACATAAATGTATATAAACAACATATAAAATAAAACCAAAATAATAATAACAATATAGTACAATTTATACTCACTTGAAAATACATAAAATTTAATAACTTATTTACTTCAGGAGCTAACACTTCTACTGTTTTTTCATAGATTTCTACTCTATTTGGTTGTTCATTAGATTTTGGTTGTGGAATTGCACGTGAACAACATCTCCATGTATACAGCATAACAGCATGTTCTAAACCTTCTTCCAATAACTCGTTCTGGATTTTTCAGACAGAATCATCTTGTTAATCATTAATCAAATGAATAAATATATATATAGAATGTAATGTGCAAAAGATGAGCTTACCAGGCTTGCGTGCACAGTTGCCTCTTCTATGTATTTGGCGATACCTGTTACAAAACCATTTCTATCCTCAAAGTTGGTGTCAAAGTTTGCTTGATATACCACAGAACATGGTTGAGCTTCTATACAAGGCTGCTCATCCGGTAGCGTGAATTCATCCAAAACATCAACGTTCGACAAAGCGTCTCCCAAGGTGACTTTGTCGGTAGTCATCTCGTCGAAGTTGTAAAGCTGTCCCCGGTCAGAGAAACACACCGCGCCCTAAGAGGTTAAGTATGTCCACAAACAACCAGCCGTATATTCTACGTTTTTACGTATGCACTGCTTATGTATTGTGAACAAACATCATAGCGTATCCCGAGATCGGGATAGTTGAACTTCACGTTCGTAAATCACGCACGAGGTCGTGTAAGATCGTGAGAGGAAGTGTTAATTACTAAATGATTAAACATTAGGAAATAATGGATACTCCTCTACGATGCACCGTAGCGAACAACAGTTCTCAATTACTATCAATCGCTATGCGACTTGATGTTCTCCTCACGAATAAAAATTACGAACATAGCATATACTTAACGTGAGAATATCAGGATGAAATCAATGAAACATGTCAAATCCATCCACCCATCCTTATTTGGCTCCGGATATCTTCCATCGCCACCTAGAGGAAACATCAGAGGTTTGTTCTTTTCGGGTGGGATCCGATTGACCACGGTATGATTGGATACAGATTATAATGGGTGCTTTTCCAATTGCTTAACAGACTTGACACTACACAAAACCAGTTTATTAATCACACATTATCTAAAATATCTTGTAAGATAATATGTAACCAATAAACTGGTTTATGTAACACAGTGTACGCAATTGGAGGCTGCGTTCCGCAAAGCGCATCATGCGCATAATGCGCTGCGTTGGAGCAAAAGAGATACGAGAGTGAGATAAAAAGAGAGGGAGAGCACTTAGGTGATGTTCTCGAACGCATGAGAGCGCATGGACTACACTACCTCGGGAGCTGAGGCAGCCTAAGCGCTCTCATACGTTCGAGAACATCACCTAAGTGCTCTCCCTCTCTTTTTATCTCACTCTCGTATCTCTTTTGCTCCAACGCAGCGCATTATGCGCATGATGCGCTTTGCGGAACGCAGCCGGAAAGTACCCAATGATTGGTTCGACCTGGTAACTCACTAAATAATTCTTTGCACCAGTTGGTGGTGTCCAATCGTACCGTGGTCAATCGGAATTACGCAGGATTCACACCGTGTCCGATGTCCGACATACGACGTTCGATACCCAATAGGAGAACAGCTTTCTAATATAGAATTTAATTCTCCATTAGAAAGCTATTCTTTTACTGGATATCGGACGTCGTACGTTGGACATCGGACGTGGTGTGAATCCTGCATTAGGCCAGGGGTGCAGAGAGTCAATTCTGTATCTCGAAACGAAGTGAAAATTACAAAAGTGAGCACATTCACTAAGCACTGACCAATGAAATTACGAATATTCTAGTATATTTGCTTACTTTTGTAATTTTCACTTTGTTTCGAGATACAGAATCGACTCCCAGATGTTTTCAATTTCAATTCGTCAATTTTTTACTCCCAAGGTAGCCCAAAAGGGGAGCGGTGCACTTGGACACGGTGCATTTGGACACAGCCAATCACAGCACCGTGTGATTAGAGACATTTGTAGGGTCCCTTGGAACAGCGACTTGTGATTGGACTGTGTCCAATTGCCCTGTGTCCAACTGATATACACCCGCCCAAAAGTAGTCCAAAAGTCCCTAATACTGTTCCCTAGTGGAAAAAGCAAGAAACAGATGTTAGGTTGCGTTCGGAAACGTCACTCTCCCTCTCTTTTTATCTCACTCTTATATTTCGCTCACTCCAACGGCTATCCTCTAGTAGTGTGCACACAGCGTGTGTTTCTGAACGCAGCCTTATGACTCTTGCACACAGGACGCGGTAATGTTTGCCGCGCGACGGAAGTTCGCGCGACAGCCAATCAATATGCTGCTTTCCGTAATAACTTTCTAGCTCCTACGAAAAAACAATATATTGATTGGCTGTCGCGCGGACTTCCGCCGCGCGGCAAGCATTACCGTGTCCTGTGTATAGGAACCATTGGTTGCGTTCAGCAAAGAAAGCTGCTTTGCAACTGTTGTAAAATTCATGAATCTGATTGGAGTATAATCTTAATTTTAGTTAAATCCAAGAGCATGTACCAATCAGATTCCCGAATTTTACAACAGTTGCAAAGCAGCTTTCTCTGCTGAATGCAGCCATTACTATTGCCTGTTTCGTTCCACCTAGACCCTGATCAATGACCAAATAAATATTACTCAGTTTTTTGAATTGTATCAGCTTAAGGTTGGTATTACATACGATTGAACAACACTTCGACGAATATAATCATTCCGTCCTCAGTTTAAAATATTGATTATTAGCAAAGTTATTGTACAAAATGTAAATAGGGGGCCATAATACTCTACCTTCTTCTCTAATATCTTTCAAATAAAATTATTCTATCTTTGTTTAACATTCATGAGCAACAAAGATAGAATGACGCTTGCGAGTCGTTGCGAGCGTGTAATGGAACGCGCTCATAGGCTGCGTTCCTAAATTCACTGAAAGTGAAGTCAGTACTGAAAATCTATAGTTCATGTCACATATACTATAGAATTTCAGTACTGGCAGTGAATTTCGGAACGCAGCCATAGAAGTCTGTGGTTCGCACCCTCACGTGCGAGACATCCCCTCCATTTATTTTCGAATGGAGCAGCGTTTTCATTCGGCCATCATTGATTGCCACCTGCTAATAAGAATTCATATATGTACATACATACATGCGTGTGCTTTATCGTCGTTTGTTAACCGCTTATAAGAACTTTGATTGTCAAGTAGTCTGTTCTTTTTAGATGTACTACTGAATTAGTGCAATAAATTAGAGTGAAATATACTTTTTCTCACTCTAACTTATTGCACTAGTGCAGCAGTGCAGCTAAAAAGAACAGAGCAAAGAAGAGAAGATATAAAGTATTCGCGGAAAGAGAAATTATCAATGTTACTGCGTTTTCCAAACTATCTTTATCAATAACTACTCATTAATAAAAGGTAAGTAATTTTCGAAGCTGATCATAATATAACTAACTTACTATTTAAAATATGTTAAAATTCCTTTTTTGTGTATAATTAATAGGAACGATATATATTTGACGTGAGAGAGATGACGAACGAAACTTCAGCAAATATTCTGACATTAAATTGCTGGTAAGTGATATATTTATTGTGACAGAGAATTTAAAATTATAAAACCTATACTAATCGTGTTTATTTTTAATTCGTGTACGATAATTATGTAAAGAATTCATTTCTCGTTGACATTTTTTCCACGTTGTTTCGATATATTAAATAAGAATGTGAAAATGAAAATTATTGCTCAACACTTAAAAAATAACGAATTATCAGGAGCAACATCTTTGAAGTTAGAAGACGTGTCATTAGTCTAACCTTTCATCTCTTTCAAATTAAGTAAATTTTGATTATGGTTTGATGTAATTGTGTTACTATATTATATCCAAATGTGTAATAAAACTAAAAGATAAAATTTTCAAAATTTATATATTTCATGTTATATATTGACATACATTCACAGACATATACACTTGCAATAATTCTATATAAATGACATATGTTAGAACAAAGGTTTTAATTGTTATTTTTGTATTTTATATTCACAGTGCTATGCAATAATAGCATGTCTTATTCAAATTGATTCAATCATGCCTTCCAAAAATTATCTAAGCTTTCTGTTCCATTCAGGGGCATACCATATGTTTCGAAAAACAGAGCAGCACGTATATCTGCTATTGCAGAAAAATGTGCTAGCAGAGAATATGACATAGTTTGCTTACAAGAGGTATGGTCTGACAACGATTTTAAGACAATAAAAACACAAGTACAGGAAGTATTGCCATATTCACATTACTTTTACAGGTGCACCATCTTATATTAAATATTTAGTGAACCATACATTGTTTACTAATATTTCATGTCCTTTTTTTCATATAGTGGTGTTTTTGGATCAGGAGTATGTGTATTGTCACGATATCCTATCCATGAAGTTATGTTCCACAAATGGCCTTTGAATGGATATGTTCACAAGATACACCATGGTGACTGGTTTGGTGGTAAAGGTGTTGGTCTTTGTAAGATCAAAATTCGCAATATGAATGTCAACGTATATAACGTACATGTACGTTTGTCTAATGCACTTTTTCATCATTATTTTTTATATTTAATCATATGCAAAGTATTATCCATTTATACAGTTTAAGATCTCTGACTTCTAGCTGTGGAATTCTTTATTGATAACGTCAGAAGCAAGAAATTTCGCGCTAAACGATAAACATGCTAAAAATTCTTACAAAATACATTGAAATGGAAAGAAATACCTATAAAATGATACTTTGGATCAAGCACCTTGTAAAATAGTCTGAACACTTTTGTTTGAACGATAAATAAATAACTTCTATAATAAAATTAATGTCACATATAACTTTCCTTTTCTCACGATTTTGTCACATTAATTTTACGACTATTTATTGATTGTTAAAGTATAAGTATTCGGCTATTTTACGAGTTTACTCGGTTGATTGCAAGTATCATTTTGTAAATATATTTTAACGAATTTTTAACGTGTATTTTCTTGATATTATAAATCAAATCAAACAGACCATGAAAGACTAGGAGTCGTATTGACGCATATTCTAAGTATCCTTTTTATATGCCAAGTTCCTTTTTTTTATACAAGTATCCTGTTGTTTAGCTTCATGATCAGAAAGATATATGTTGCATTCAAATACACCATAAAAGTACGGCCTCTGAAGTCTTAATGTATCAGTGGAAGCCTACAATTTCAAGGATAAATCTATTAAATGTCTGTCATTCATTTTATAGCTGCATGCGGAATATAACAGGGAGAATGACGAATATATGGCTCATAGAGTGCTGCAGGCGTTCGACACTGCCCAATTCGTAAAAATGACCAGCGGCTGCGCGGATGCTGTAATATTAGCCGGTGATCTTAATACCGAGCCGCAGGACTTAGCGTACAGAATTATACATGGTATTGCCGGCTTAACGGACGCGTGCCCGAATAGCGCAAGTCATATTGGGACCAACGAGTGTGCCAATAACAGTTACACTGATTCGAAGCTCGCTCGTGCAAGACCGGACGGAAAGCGTATAGATTATATTTTGTATTTAAATTCAAACGCTATCAAGGTAAGCGAATTACATGATGTATCGATATTGACTCTACTCGCTGAATACATACGTACGTACTGTACGATAATATTAAAGCTCTTAGCTCCTCGCTGCAACTTTCATGATCTATAACGTCAGAAGCGAGAAAATATAGATTAAAAATTCTTGCAAAATACATAGAAATACAAAAATATATCCATAAAATGGCACCTGCAATCGATCAACCAGATATGTGAAGTAATTCTAACACTTTTCTTTCGTTCTAACAATCAATAAATGAGCGTAAAATTAATGTAGTAAAATTATGAGAAAAAGTAGATTCAAAGGGATTGAAGGTAACGTGTCACGTTAATTTATTGATTGTTGAAGCTAAAGTAAAGCGTTTGGACTATTTTATAGATGTACTCGATTAATTGCAAATGTCACTTTATAGATATATTTTGTTATCTTAACGTATTTTGTAAGAATTTTTATCGTATATTTTCTCGCCTCTAACGATATCAATCGCAGGGAGAATCCAGAAATCTTAACGTTTTGTCTTAACAATTTGCAGGCTGAAATCACAAATTATAAGTTGCCTTTACCAAATCGTGTGCCGTGTAAAAACTTCAGTTATTCGGACCATGAGGCTGTTACGGCTACGCTCAAATTCACCAGCGGTAAGTGATACATTTGAATATATGTATATATTCGCGGCATATGTTATTTTTACATTTACTTTCAAACTATCGTAAATATTACTAGATCAATAAAAGACTCGTTCAGACTTTTATCATATTAATTTGTTTTTAATTTATCGTATATTGATACCATATATTGATATCATGATATGCTGATATAATATCGTGATAAGATATCGTGATAATGTTTTCAATCCGTATCTACCCTGTATCCATATTTTTTTGTTTTCCATATATATGTTCGCTCGCAGGTGATCACAGTGCGAAAGATTTCGATGTAACAGACTCCCTGAAAGAAGCAGTGGAAATCTGCGATACCGCATTGAGAAGCGTGCAACGCCGACGTTTTTGGTATCTGTTGTTCAGTTGTATATTGTTCATACCGTTAATTTGGTCCATCGGGCTAAATGCCATAAACATATCCTTAGGTGTAAGTATCGGTTTGGATATACTGCGTATTTTTGTAACTGTGATATGGTGCTACACACTATTTATGAGTTCGATATGGAATAGCGCGGAGCAAAACGCTTTGAAAGCGGGATGTTTAGCTATAAAGATCTATTTGACGAAATCGAGTGGCGATAGAAACTAAATGCCAAATTTACGCAACAACGTAGATGTTTCTGAAGCAAAAATTAAAACATGCTGACATTTAAACTTGATCGGACTCAGACAATAACCCTGTTATAAAAAAAAAAGTTATTTGCTTATTCTTGTTTGACACATATTTTCTGATATACTTCTTTTGATGTATTCTAAACAAACATACATAAAGAAAGTTCTATTTGAATTTCGAAGAGATAATGTTCTTTTAGTTTTGCACTTAAGTTTTATACAACATACACGTTTGATTAAATGGATAAAATTCATAATTACAAGAAAGTAAATTTTGCGTTAGGAAAGAAGTGGATATTAAGACTTAAATTATAAGTCATGTCAACAGTACCAAATGTCTGTTTCAAGTCGCTCATTATTAACGAAGGTATTATGACGTTCTTGACATGAATTTAGACAGTAAGACAATATTACCGATCGACCAATTCACAGGAACTGCGCATATCATTTCGCACCTGTCCACGATATACATATATTTGCATATATGTGTGTGGGTGTGGGTGTGTGTGGGTACATATATATATATTGCGATATATGTATATGTACGAGATATATATATATGTATACAAACATATTGCGGTAAAGATATCTATTTATGTATTCATATATGCTTAATATATAATATCAAGGATATTGAAATTTTGTCCAACTTTTAAATCCAGTTTTTCACACTATATTGCATATACCATTTTATATGAATAACGCTTTGTATTTCGATATCGAAATTAATAAAATACAATATTGAATAAGCATTTGCTGTATATCTTCTGGTAGGCTTGCATAAAACTCCCTATTATACATACTTGATATTCTTTAATAACTCTGTATATTCTATATTTTATCATATTATAATACAATCGTATAAACGAAAGATTATTGCCTTTAAAATTTCCTACGACCATATACATACAGTTGGAATGTCTTTCAATAAAAATGTATCCAAATACATTAGATATATTAGTTCTATATGGTCCTTATGCACACATGAATCATTTTTCCTACTAAGTGATTATATATACAATATAGATATGTAATATATATATATGTATATTGAGGGGCTTTTATAAAATATATATATATATATATATATATATATATATATATATATATATATATATATATATATATATATATATA
>NW_022639491.1:2080331-2098348 GCF_010583005.1 Odontomachus brunneus | reverse complement strand
ATATATATATATATATATATATATATATATATATATATATATATATATATATATATAAATACTGATATATATTTATATATAATATATAAATTATATACTCTATATGATATATATAATAATATATAATATCATATAATAATATATATATTAAGATATATACATATATAATATAAATTATATATTTATATAATTGACTAAGCAGTGTGTAACCAAATTGGTACGAATCAAATTTACAATGTGTCGTGTAATTGCCTACTACCTTCAATGATATCAAAGATAATGTCTAGGAGAACGTTTCGTCGTAATGGTGAAATCGCTGTATTTTTTCATTCTTTGGCTAATATTTAGGGCAGCTGTTCGACGTAATTCTTCGGTACCAACCCCGTTTTGCCGTTCAACGTACCTTCCAGCCAACCAGGCTCCCAAGAGGCCTTAACTGCAATAATATGCAGTTATAACAAGTATATACAGTTATAATTTCTTTCATGTCATCGAATTAATATTCTCCATGTCATACTTACCATTTGTAATGATCTGATTTGGTTCAAATGATAACTCGCCGTCGTTTTCTGCCATGCACGCGTACAAAGTTCGCACTCTCCTAAAAAAGAATTCCCGTATCAATACAAAATTACAATCACTGAACTTAAATCTCACGTGTGCGAAGCACTCACCAAATTCCAGGTGTCTGACTGGGACTCGAACGTCCATTACCAGGTGAAGTATTAACGCTATAATTACAATGTTAAAATGAAGACAAAAGCAGGATTGGAAATGAATAAAGTACAGTTCTTGTTCTCTTTGTCACTAATGAAAAGTCGAAGTGACTTACGGACATGATGACGAATTATTGCGTTGAGAGTAAGCAGTAGGATAGTGTACGGACATCATGCCGCTGCGCTTTTGTTTTACTGGTATTTCGCCTGTAAACGGATGAGGGTCCGATGCAATCGATTCACTCGAACTACTCGTATTGCCACCGCTCAAAACTGCAACAAATAACAGAAGCATTTGTTCAGAAACATTCTCTGGTTAAAAAATGGTATTATAGTCAGAATAAATGACATGGATATATGAAGAACCGAACCTTTGTCGGCAGAATGATACATCAGATTCGCATTAGTCAATTTTATACGACTGCCACTGCTACTGCCGCTACGACTATCCACGTATAATGGTATACGATGGCTCGTGTTATCGAGATCTTCGTAATCCCCGTTACTTCTTTCGTCGACGATGGATGATTTATTGACAACTGTTAAAGACTGCCCGTCGTAGTAGGGTCTCGTAACAAGCTGTAGACATATAGATAGGGATACAGTTATATTGATGGTAACATATTTTTATGTAAATTTTTTTTCGAAAACGATAAAATGTGCAAATATTTTTCTTACTCGTTTTATATTCTTACTCGTTTTTGTTTTAATGTTTTAATGAAATGAACAAGTGAATAAGATTAAAGATTATTAAGAGTAAAGCGAGTGAAACTCACGTGCGCCTGCGACGACGTAGGTGTGAGCGATATCGCCGTATGTAGTGGATATCTCAAGAATGCTGTGCCATTACCAGAGGAAGAAGTTGGACCCTCTTCTTGAACTTTGACACGTTGGGATTTACTTGGAACAACGGTGGTTTGCAATGGCGACTGTGTCGCTGCTGTGCGCAAAGAATCTTGTGGGGACCCAGCCACAATTCTTTCGCAATTCTCAATTAGTATCTCTACCACGATATTGTGAAATTTAATATCTATTATGGAAGCCACCGTTTCTTCTTCTGGTCGTAACAAAGTCGGACCGAAACATACCGCCAAGTTTCCCACGGTCATCAGATTTTTATCGCTTTTCTTAGCTACACTGAAATTTCAAATAAATTCTGAGTAAGTTTGCTGTCAAATGAACCTTATCCACTGCAGCAGCATATTAGACAAATATATCAACGCAGAAAGAAGATTCTAAATAGCGATTAAATGATGTTAAACAATTTTTAGACATAATGGAGAACTAAATTTGATAGTAACAAATAATAATGAATAACTTGTCTTACGTGCAAAGATGTGTGATAAGAAGAATCAGCATGTTGAAGTTAGCCTTAGGTAGTCGATAAACGAGACTGTGCACATCGTTTATTCTAGTTTCCTTCGTCTCCTGTTCTGTTTAATTAACATAATAAAAAATGTTAAACTCTAACTTTTTATTGAATTTCTTTTGCTTACACACAGAATTGTTGAAAGTGAGATATCAGTGAAAAGAGAACAAAGAAAAAGCGATTATTCTACAAAAGGAAAGAGAAAAAGGGAGAAGCTTATTGTCACATGGAATCTCTCTAATCTCTTTCTCTCAGAGTAGATATAATAGCAAAAAATAAAACAATATGTTATCGAGAATACCTATACGCACTCGCAGCTGTAATGAAGCTATTGTAGTATCGGAAAGTCATCAATGGTTCCGACAATGTTCTTAGATATGTCTTGAGTGCACTGGTAATAGTTTTGCTCTCCCACTCGAAACGGTCGTTTAGATTGATTTTGTCAACTTTCCTTTTATCGAGTCCCATCGTCAGAAGTTTATTCACCTTCGAAGCAACACCGACCACTCTATATAGACCCTGTTCTTCGAGCCCTATAATCGGTAACAATTAAGTAATCTAAGTTCGATTAATTCGTGCAATAATCACAAAGTTACAATCGTTGCTCACCTCTATCTTCAAGCGCCATAATACACTTAGATACGAACGTAAAACCAGTTTCGTCCAACGTCGTATCTTCGGATTTCGCGGAAGAACCCAATAGTGGACAAGTCTAAAAGACAATGAAATTTCAAATATTTTGATGATTGTATACGATTCAACACATCAAAGTTGAAGGAGAATAATACTTACAGGTTCCTTTCCATCCATGGCATCCATCCATAATTTCCTATCCTCCTCCGAGAGCGCTTGGAATGTGTACGTTATATGAGGCCTGGAAAAGATTGAAAAGATGAAATTTATAATCGTCATTTCCCATTTGGTACAAGGCGAGGTATCCATGATATGGTATCACGAGGTATCTATGATGTGGTAACACATAAAAAAATTGTATGTTGGAAAAAAGGCAATCGTAAAATTTGTAGACAATTTTGATTATTTTTCTTTCAGGATATAAATATGTATTATAGAAAATATATATAATAGAATTAAACTCACTTATCGGTAGCTGTGACGTCAAAGCAAAATCTTTTTTCTATAGTATCCGATGTTCGACGTATGCAAGATGCCAACGTGAAGGTTTCCTTATTACTCTGTTAAAGAAATATTGAAAATCATTTATAAGATCTCTCTCTATAGTACTTTGCGCATATTAACAATAATTTTTCCACCTTCATACTTACAAATTTTCCTGTGAGTTGATTATAAGGAATCATAGTGAACTCTTTCTTGTCCTTCTGATATGTGCAATACTGTTTAGTCCATGTTGTGCCAAAGGCTTCTGCAAATAACGTATTATTTTCTTAGCATAATATAACAATTATATTAAAATTATTCAAAACACATGCGATTAATGTCTACCATGAAACGCATTGTACGCTATAGAAAAAGAAATGAACTTACTTTTCTCCATTAGGAACAAATAGCCTTCGCGCGAATGCAGTTTATTGAGACCACTTTCTACCGCCGACTAAGAAAAGAGAGACGCATGATTACAAATAAAAATAAAATACATACTTTATACAGTATTTTGTCAAGCTGTATCAACTACTTTATTATAGTACAAAAATTCGTGGAAATAGGTATTTGTATGCATAATATATATTTTCATTTTGTAATCTACGATAAACTAGTGTTTATTATATTATGAGACAATATATTTTTCTAAATAACTACGTCGTTCATAATTTCTAAGAATACCTACACCTCAAGAAAATTTATGCAGAAAACTACTAAATAATACAATAATTAACAAAGATACAAAAATATCTATGAGACAAACGTACCTTTTTCATGTCCTTCATTTTATTCATAAGTGATTCAGTTTTAGCCCGGGTAGCAAGGAAATTCTCTCTAGTCTTGCGAAACACACGCACACACACAAATAAAAAATTGTAATTAGTAAGCTCTTATCCATGCTGTTACCGATCCTATCGTGATATTTACACTACACACAGTAAATTTTAGTCGATATTACGCGTTGGATGTAATAAGTCACAATCCCATAACTCAAGAGAATTATCAAATGTTTAATGATATGTATTTCATTATAAATGTTGCTTTTCGATATAATATATAATTGTAAGTTAGGGTTGTTTTATCAGTGATTGTGTGTGTGTATGCTTTGCAGAAATCCATGTCATTGCTTCTTGAATATACTACAAAAACTAACTTCTAATTAATTAGTAAAATTTGTAAGTTGTTAACTTATTTTTCTTATAACGTGCGATATTGGCTAGCTAGAAGCTAGAAATGAAGAAATCTCAATAGCAATATTAGAAATACTGTAGTAGAGCAGACATGTATCTACATGTTAGTGATGCTCAACACGATTTTCTTCAAACACACAGCAATAGCACGCATTAAAAAAATAATTCTCTATGATTATTATCAAATGTATTAACTTGGAATAAGTATACCGAAAACTTCTTTTCTATATTATTCAACATGTGTACGCGTTTAAGCAGTTAGAAACATTATAAAAAGACTGACCACCAACCTTCTGTATCTTTAACTGTAACTCTGTCATATAAGGCTTAAAATCTTTTGCAACCTCATGGCCTTGATGATAGAATGTCAGCCATCCAAACATAAATCCCAATAACTAGAACATTTTAAGTTGCATCACATTATGATTTACAATCTGCATATGCATGTATAGAATTAAACTATTTTCCATTACCGTTTCAACAAATTCAAATTTTTTCCGCTCTTGAACTTCTTGTAATAGAAATACATATTCTAGGCTAGCTTGAGAGAAGTGCCTTTCAGCCATCTCCAATGTCGCATCAGCCTACACACATCATGCACACGCAATATCAACTATTTAATAATGCACAATTCTAATTTTTTACATAACTCTAATAAAATTTTATTTTCAACAAAACAATTCTAAGTTTCCTTTTTATTTTGAAATATACCTCTTGTAGAACATTGTCTTGCTTTTTAGTGGATAAGTTCAAGTAACGTTCTTGACTCTGACAAAATTTAATCGTCTGTTTCTCAAATTTCTTTTTGCCATCCTGAAAAAAATTAATATTACTAAAGATGATTAATATTTTATTAGTTACATTTGAAATATATGTATATATGATAAGATAATTATAAAAATTATATAAGATATTGTAAAATACTAATAAATGGTATTACCTTGACTCCTCCAATATGTTCTTTCCTAAAATTTTCCAGAGGCAATATAATCTGATCATGTGCTCGTCCCAGCTATATAAAGATGTCATGTTAATAAATAGCATATAGAAAATTATGACAGTAATACAATACTTAGAAACGATATAAATATTTAAAATACTACATACCATGCGATCTCTTTCATCTTCTATAGATGCAATGAGTTTACCGAATTCTTTTAAACTTTGAGATATGTGAGTTTCATCCTCAGTCTGACTCTCTCCGATACATTCAAAACTAAAGTTTTGTAATGTTTTGGAAAAAGCTCTTTGAGCTCTGGACAAATCTGATGGGATATTTATATTATTTAATAATTCTTGATAAATATCAAGACATATGTAACAGATATTTTATTGAGAAAAGGAAAAATATAAGCAATGTTCTGTGGAACTTACTTTTAGCAGCTAACAATAAATCTTTGACCTCTTTAACGAGACGTTTGATCTGTTGACTGGTCTTTTCCAATTCACGTTCATGATAATGAAGATTCTCGCGAAAGTACGGACTGTCGGTTAAACAATCCGTAAACTCCAATGGTTTAAGGCCAACACCCATTCTCGTTTGTTTATGAAAATTCAAAGGTCATGAATACGATGCTGAGAGAAGGCCAGATTTACTTGTAAAATCGCTGTCACCTTTGATCATTCGCGATAAAGTGCACATTCACTATCATCTCACTGCGAGATTATTTGCGCAAATTCGCGTAGATTTTCCATCGTGTCGGCATGCGATGTATCCAAACACTTCAAATCAACTTAAAATCAAGTAGATATATAATCTGTGTGTATACACGTATATATATTAAAACACTGTTTAATACTGTTTCGTATACTGTTTCTTGTATCTTGTTTAATACTGTCCAATATTATAAAATAATTTTGTACTCCAATACTTTAGCATATTGGAGAGTTGAGTGGTGGTGATTCAATAATAATGAGTCCGCATTGATAGATGCATTTCCACGATTAGGAGATCTCTCCAAAGGAGATCGTGTGGATGTGTTTGCACTTGTCGCAAAAGTTCCTAGTGTACCATCGCAGAATACGGAAAAGAGTTGGCTCTTTATAGATAAAGTTATATCAAAGAGAAGAATGTGTGTGTGTGTGTGTGTGTGTGTGTGTGTGTGTGTGTGTGTGGTGTGGGTGTGTGAGAGAGAGAGAGAAGTAGCGGTATTAAACGTTATAAATGCATTCGCTTCCGTCACTCGACATATTCCAGAACGAATGCATCGTATCTAGATATTCGTATATTATGACCGTCAATTGGAAAATGTCCAAAATTATTTTCTTGTCAATTAATTTATTCTCATTTTATAATCTGTCGTTTATCACTCTTTATCACTTGGTATGATGTGTAATCTTTCACACTTACGTCACACTCTCTTTTGACTATTAAATTATCAGGCACAAATCTGAGTCACGATGCGCGCCAAAGTCTAAATACGATACGTTTGTTCGAAAGGAAGCCATAGATAAAAGGCCTGTTCGTCTTAATTGCACCCTCTATTGGCACTTTCGAGATGGTGAAACAGTTTAAGAAGAATGAACCTGTGTTTCGTACCTTAGAAGAAGAAGGAACGAGGAATAACCGAGCGCAAAGGGTGTAGCTGAAATAAACGAGCCGAAGATTTTTTCACACCACCAAGCGACTTCTCCGTCCCATCAGCCAATCCGCGTGTTCGAAACGTCAGCTTAAACTTACACGTCAGTTTGGCTATCCTGCGACGCGGACAGTTAACCTCGCTCTTCCTTGAGACATAGCCAGCGATGAGCCAATCGCCGCTCGCACCACGACACACCCTTTAAATGCCCGTTTCGCTTATTTTTGAGAAAATTCCAGCAAGGTAGTGACTATTAAACGCATCTCACATTTATTTCCATTGTCGACATCGACTAACAAGGTTTTCATGTTCGTCGGCCTATAACCAATTCACATCGGAGCACTATGGTGAGCACCTCGAATATCCACTCTTATCTTTCACACTCTTGTACACTGTATATATTTGTAATTAAGTCGTTTTATATTTGACAGTTAATTTATTCGACAATAGTGTCGACCTTCTATTTATTATCGTCTCCTTCCTTTTTACATTATCATCATGAATGCTAAAATTACAATATTTTATGAGAAAAATGGGGACAATTACAAATCATGCATGTTCTACTTTTATATCTTCACTGTATATCCTTTTTAGACGGAACAGCAAATGGATTGTGCACTGGATTTGATGCGGAGATTGCCACCGCAACAAATTGAGAAGAACCTCAGCGATCTGATTGACTTGGTTCCTTCCCTATGCGAGGATCTATTATCCTCGGTAGACCAACCATTAAAAATTGCCAAGGATAAAGAATCTGGCAAGGATTATCTTCTTTGTGACTATAATAGAGATGGAGATTCGTATAGGTTTGTTCAAAACAGGCACTCAAAATACTTAGCAATAGAAAAGAGAAAATAATCTGGTGCAAACATGATGCAATATTTTTTAGATCTCCTTGGAGTAACACTTATGATCCACCATTAGAAGATGGTTCAATGCCTTCTGAGCGGCTGAGAAAACTTGAGATAGATGCCAATCATGCCTTTGATCAATACCGAGAACTCTATTTTGAAGGTGGAGTCTCTTCGGTGTATTTATGGGATTTAGATCATGGCTTTGCAGCAGTCATACTTATCAAGAAGGCTGGCGATGGTTCCAAGAAGATCAAAGGCTGCTGGGATTCGATACATGTTGTGGAAGTACAGGAGAAGTCCACTGGTCGTACAGCGCACTACAAACTCACATCGACAGCTATGTTGTGGTTGCAAACCAACAAACATGGCTCTGGTACAATGAATTTGGGTGGCAGTCTAACCCGCCAGGTAGGCTTTTAGAGCTATATGTAATACTCGACTATATCGAATCTTTGACTCTTCCAACTGTTTTCTGTATTGTTATCTGTTCATTTGTCTATTCTGTTTATACCCAAATCAAATTGAAATTTGCAGTTTTATATCCAAGTAAAAACTTACTGCTACAAATTTATGTTTTGTATAAGGCCGTAAGTATTATTGAATATAGAATCATCACATATATAGCATACACGTAATCACAGGTGGAGCAAGATGCTCAGATCAGTGAGACATCCCCACATATCGCTAATATCGGCAGAATGGTCGAAGATATGGAGAACAAGATTCGCAACACGCTAAATGAGATTTATTTCGGCAAGACGAAAGATATTGTGAATGGATTGCGATCGGTGCAGTCTTTGGCCGATCAAAGACAACAGGCTGCACTTAGACAGGATCTCGCGGCTGCATTGCAAAGGCGAAATGCCAACAATTGATCTTGCGAGCAACAGCAGCATCAGCAGCAGCAGCAAGAGAGCTTTGATTATGATTGCGAATAGATTTCATGGTATTTTTGGATCCTCTTCAACCTTGCTTGGGATCTTTGTATTTTCACAGACATCTTTATATTCTTGAAATCCATGGGATCTTTGGATTCTTGGAGATTCTGGATTTTTTGCGGCGATCTTCTTCGAGAACTTCTTTCCCAAAAAGATCTTTTTGGGCCTTTGGGAATCTTAAATGCTGCCACATGAGTCTTGAGGTCAGATTGCATCCACAGAACTTGCGAATCCTTGGAATCATTGTGGTCGATCTTCACGAATGAAACGTGACACTTATTCCTGCGCTTTGTTGCTCAGAGATATGAATAATACAGACGCGTTGATTAAACCTAAACAGTATGAAATATTTTTTTGTTTAATTTCGAGTGAGAGTTTATTGTAAATATGCGGGAAAGGTGCAACGCGTTTTAGAATGATAAATTAAATAAAAAAAGAAATGTAAAGTGCAAAAGTGAGTTGTAATATTGTAGTCTAACGTTTACTACGTGAGAAGACCTTAAAAAGCACATCTAGCTATTAATCCTCTTTCAGTTTGTGTTAAATTTAATAATTACGAAAAAATGATAATCTGTCAAGTTTTTGTAATTTGATCAAGATTACGAATTATTTTAAAAAATATTAATATTTCTCTTATACTGTTTAGGATTAAATTTAAAAGCGCGTTATTAAGCGCCGAAAAATGTAAAGTTATACAACGCATCGCAATTGTTATAACGAGAAGTTTATCCTTCGTATAAATGTGAGAACTTTAAAAGTTCCACGTAAAAATTTTCATCATTTGTATTAATATCCGTTAAATATGATAAAGTGATATAAATTTTGCGATAAACTATTGACATTGTGTGAAGTAACGCATTTAATTCAAGGACATCCCGTTTATACTGTTTAGAATTGACTCGAGCTACACAGCTAATTCTGAGGAACAGTATAAAATGATTTATTTACGTAAAAAGTCCAAAAGGAGAGCATTGCATTTTGCATTTGTTATAATAATGAATCCATATATAGTGCGCAAATAAAAATTTTAAAATTAAAGTTTATTCGTTTGTATTAAACTTTTTCATAAGTACAAAAATCTGTTGGTACCATGGATCTTCACGAAACCACAGATCCTGGGTATCACGGTTCTCTTTATTATCGGAACTTCTCACAAGATTATGCATGGCATGTAGTGCCACAGATCTTTGATATTACAAATCCTTGGACTGGTGAGTTGACCCCAAAGATCGTCAGTACCACAAATTTTGTAACTTTAAAGCGACAGATGTTGAGGATTTCCTTTTCACCCTCATCCATTTTTTCTGATTTTTCCTACGTAAAACGACGTTGTTACCGTAGTCTCTTGGTACTATAAATCCTTGGAGTCCTTAAGCGTCTGCGCAACCATACACACATCGAGAATCTTATATATCCTAGGATCCATGGGCGCTTAGATTACTTCTCATAATAGAGACGCAAAAATACCGAGCACAAAATTTATAAGTACATGAACGAAGAAAGAAAAGCGGTATTTTCTTGTATTTTCATTTTACGTTAGTGCCTTTTTTCACACTTGAAAAATTACATTACTGATCGTTACTCATAACTTATCCTTTTCACGAATCTACTAATTATACGGATCAATTTAACGATGTAATTTAATTTAACTCAGTTTTGCAAATCTGAATGATGGCAGTGTGTGGGCAAGTCAGTCTAAGAAAGAACTAAAAAAAGAACGTCACCGTGAAACGCTTCTGTGTGTGAATATTCTCTTCCCATTATGTCTATATTTCTTTTATATTGATGTGTGTGTGTGTGTGTATGTGTGTGTGTGTGTGTGCCTTCCCTTTCGGTTGTGATTAACAATCGAAAGAATTATGAGCCTGGTCCAACATAGCACACATAGAATACAGACGCTGATTTATTTCTCATATTATTAATTAATTAGTCGATATTTCATTTAGATTATAATAGATGAGTTTTCGATTTTAATCGTCACCGCAAAAGATCAAAGTCATCAAGGAAGGCGCGTTATTTCGGGTCCCCTTGCGTTTGATAAAGGGGTTTTAAGAATAGGATCTTATAAGATATATATCAGATTTTCGGAAACACACAGGATGTGAGGATAATAATTATTATTAGATGTATGTCGAAATTCACATATATATATATATATATTTGGTGATTTGGAGCCTGCGTATTTACTTGTGGGTTAAAAGAACTTTAATGCATTTTTAACTACTATGAACACACATATATTCGGAGCGACAATCTTGATTCCCGAATTCAGAGATATAAGAATCCTCAAATGAGATATTCTAACAAGAAATTATATAAAAGCAATCTGAATGTTTTATCGTAGGAAATCAAAACTTAAAAGAAAAGATCTACAAAGTGCTCTGCTGTACTTAAAATAAACGAAGTATTTTGGCGGAAATACAAGATGTGAATGTCGCGAGGTCACCAAATCGAGCAAATTCAAGGTCTGTGAATTCTTATGAGGGAGAAAAAACGTATACCTTCCAATGATAACTGTGATTACACTCTCGTAATTAATTATCTGCTTATAATTATTCCTAATCATTCAGACTGCACTTTCGGAACAATTTTCTTTTTATACAAACGATGACACGAAGGACACGAGACGGAAAGGATGTGTGTGTGTGTGTGAGGGAAAGATTCTGCACGCACTCTTTTGCAAATTCACACAAGGATCTTCCATTCGCGAACCTCTTCTTTTTTTCCTAATTATTATGTCTATTCTGACGTGTTACATCATCTAATTAAGTTATCTTGTCGATTGAAGGCGGCTCGTGTAACCTGTTCTGAAAAATGTTTATTAAAACGAGATATTACAACAAAATGTAATAAGGTCTGAGCATTCGCAAGCCAATTACAGACTGAACGTAATGCGATGTCGCGATCGCGTCGCATTGGCCATTATCAAGAGCGCGAAATGTCATCCTATGTGATATTCTTAAGATCTCGACGTCCTTGGATTTAGAGGTCTAAAACACCCGGTTTTTGCACCTCGATATCTGCGGATATCGAAAAATTGTACTTATATTTTTAAATATAGAAGAACCTATAGGCTCCTTTATTGTGTTCTTTAAATGCTTATATTTCGAGTCCAACACACGAACTGTTAGATCCTTCAATCTCAAGGCAATCCTTTGCATTGTTCAATTTTTGGATACAGAGAAATATCAAGATCCTTGCGTACTTAAAATCTTAATTTCGTGGTCGACAACTTTTAGATATCAGAATCTCAAAGCCTTTGAATTGTCTCCATAGATATCGAAGAGTATATCTTGTCTAATTTCAAACTTGGATTCTCTACAATTAGATAAATTAAAATGTTACATTCTTTAAGATTTTAATATTTTCGACTTTTTGAGTATCTAAAAGTTATATTTTTAAGTAATACGAATTATTTTTGCCGAATTCGTAATCCTTATAACTATTGAAAATTGAAACTCAAAATTTCTAGATCCTTAAACCTCACAATACTTAAACTTCAATATTTGTGCAATTAAATGATTAGACCCGCAAATCTCGAGGACTTGAGATCTCTTTAAAAGAAAAGAAAAAATCATTCGGTATTCTGTAAAAATTTTGTATAATGAAACTCCAGTCTTTTTGTCTAATCTTTATGAATCGATCATTATATGGGAAAGATGCTTGAAGTGAGCTGCTTCGTGTCGGGCATCGCCAGCATCCCATGAAAAATTGTTCCGCGCGCGCGTAAAGGACTCGCAGTCCTTTTCCCACGACCTCTTCGTATTGGTCTCCAACAATTTTCTCTCGCTCTCTTTCTTTCTCTCTGCATCTTTCATTCTTTCACATACTCTCTCATTCATACATATAAGTGTAATAAGTTACAAAGCTGTTGTAAATAATTTCTTTCTCTCTCTATTCTTTAAAAAAAAAAAAGATCCAGGATGTGTCAAGGCTTTCTCAGTTTTTATTTTTCCATCAACTCTCTGTTGAAAAGTTGTCGCCACTTTCTTGTATATAACAAACAACGCGTGTGTGTGTGTGTGTGTATATGTGAGAGTATCTGTATGTGTTCATGCAAATGTGCGTATAAACGCACATGCGCGTATGTTTATTTTTTTTGTATGTGTCACATGTAGGTAGATAAGTAGGTAGGTATATGTGACTGAGTGTGCGTGTTACCTATAGTTTCCGCTATAGTTTTCGCTTTTTCCGGATTTATTTTAGTTATTGTTGAATAATAATTAAGTAAGCGGATGTTATACTTCGATAAAAGTCGCTTCTCGCATCTGCGCGTTGCTGTTGTTACATGTGGAACTGCTAGCCCGTTTTGTTTTTTCCACCTTCCTTTCTTTTCTCTTTCTCTCTCTCCCTCTTTCTCTCTCTCTCAATCGCTCTTTTTCTTTCTCTCCCTCTCTTGCTCTCTTACACTCTTCCACTCTCTTCATCATCTTCCTCTATATTTTTTTAGTTGTTATTATTGTTGTTTATCCTGGTTGACCAATGGTAAAGGTGTCGATTGATTGACTAAGCGGGTGGTATTTGCTCGAATGTGTGTTGGGCTTTTTGTCGTCGTAATCTTCGGGCTGAACACAATTATTTGTCGAGAGAGGTGTTGTTTTTGATGGCGATTACTACCTCCTCGCCGCACGCCTTCAATACAGTGCACTAAAAAAAATATATACTTACTGATATGCGTCCAAAGATACAGGTGAGAGTACAAAATGAAATTTTTTAATAAGTGAGAAAAAATAAATTTTTGATATAACATTTTTGATAACATAAAATGTTAGTGGAAACAAACATTAATTTCTTAGAAAAGAAATGTTAGGAAAAGCAGTTTTAAAATCAAACTCGCGATTGAGTAGCATACATGAAATAGTCTTCAATACTACTTGTAAGTTAAATAAAGCAAATACAAAAGCAAAAGTATAGTTTTACTTCAAAATTTTCAGAAACTATACTAATACTACACAAGTCAATAAATAAGTGGTATATAATTTTTGTACACATTATAATAATATTGTAACCAAAAAATTATGTATTTTTTTTAATATAATAGATTTTTTAATTATTATAAATTTCAAACCCCCTATCCTCCCATACATCTAGTGTACAGTCTAATACAGTTTAATAACATTTGCAATTGCATCTTTAACTTGTAGTAATACAAAAATACATGCAATAGTACTAAATGCAGTAATACTAAATACAATAATACTAACAAATATTCTAATGTACATTACCACCCAAGTTAGTAAAAATTTACTTACAAGTAACTCCTTTCCAGCCTCATAATCAGCACGCAACTGTGCTCCCAATTCACCATCAGGTATTTTGAGATCTTCACGCAGTTCTCCATTATCAGCCATCAGGCAGAGATAGCCGTCGTCAGATATATCTGTCAGCTGAACAGAAAATAATTGCATTATTCTTTAGTATTATATGTTAAGAGTACATTATAAAATATGAAAGAAAAGTATTCCTGATTTAAATTTTCTTATAATAATCCTTATCAAATATATATATTCAAATATATTTAAATCATAAAATAAAAATAGACTACCTGAATGAACTTACACATGAACAAAGAAAATAAAATATTTGAAATTGGATAAAAATATAAATATTTGAGCTAATATTTGCAATTAGCTCTTGCCTAGTTACTGCCTAGTTTACTTCTATAGATTAGACATCAGGAAAGAATCTACAACATTTAGGAATGTATCTTCTGCAGGAAGTTACGACAAAAGAACTTTACCTGATAATCTTCCCGCTTGACAAACGGCACATCCATATTGTGTGTAGAAGGGCAGATATCTTCGTATTTCTTTGAAGTAAATATGTCGATACCCACTAAGTGGACTTTAGCGTGACCATGCTTGCCAGTCTTAGAAGTAGACATTTCTACTATCTTGCATGGACGAGACTTTAACATAACAAACCCATTCTTGCGCAATGCTGAACATTGCATGGGATAGGTCACGGAGGCACCAGAGTCTCCAGTCTCAAAGTGAGTATCCTCGATGTCTGCCATTGTTGACTTAAAGTTGTCTGCGCAAAGTAAAAACACAAGTTTTCAATAGTTCTGCATGTTACAAGTTACAATCCTTCCAAGATTGTCTATTATTTAAAATCATAGCATTGTCTAAAGTGACTTGCATTAATACTGATGATACAGTGACAAAGATTTTGTTAAAACTTATTTTCTTTTTAGTATATAACACACTACTGTAATCAATATAATAGACAAAGCTATTACGGATAAAACGAATCTTGAATCGTATTAGCCAATAGCCACCTAGCCAATGAGCGAAATATCGGTGCTCATATTAACTACAAAAAAGCCGCGTCGACCAAACGCGATGGCCTCCTTTTTACAGGATATCTACATATTGTGCACATTTGTGCACGTTATAACGTTCGCGTCATCGTCGATAGCGCACGGCACACAAGCCACTAGAGTTACGGGGATATCGCAACGTGGTTGCCGGCACCCGGACGAACAGGGTGACCACGTGGCGCGTCATCGTAGGGAGTTCGAGCGAGAGATGTCGGAGCGGAACGAAGCGCGACTAACCAAAGATGCCTCGCACGCAACGAGGACGGAAAAACGCGAGAGAGCGTGGCGGCGCATTAACGCCCGCGACGAACATGTCCTTGACGGGCGCCGCGACGCTCTCAGCTTGCCGTCGTCGTCGTCCACGACGTATTTCCACGCGGTCAGGAAATACGCATACGGACAGGTGAACGCAAGCGAGCCACATTGCCAGCGCGGACCGCTGGTGATCGTTGGTCATGTTACGAATCGCTCTGGCGCGTACCGGCGCGTCGTAGCTGTGTGGATACAAACCGGCCCGACATTCACCCACGTATTCTCAATGTTTCGCCGCTCGTACGGACAATTAGCACCATTAGTCGACGCCGAAAGCAAGAAGCTCAGGATACTCACATGTGATCAAAATGGATACTTTAACCAGAAGATCTTGCTGCGCCTGCGCGCCACGGGATCGTAATAGGGGTCTACAACATTGACGGCACGGACGCTCCCTCTCGCCGTTGTGATCGCAGCGCCTCGCTGTTGCGAGCGCCACGTCACGGCGTGGCTATTGTGGCGTTATACTTGGCGCCCATATACGAATTTGCGAGAAGTCACGCCTCAATTTGAGAAAATAACATATAGCGTGTTTGACTAGCCCTGGGTTAATCGCTCCGAGAGCGATTAATGACATCATAAGTCTCTACTAGCCAATCATAAAACATAAGTATTTGTTCGACCAATAAACGTAGGCTGAATAACGTAGAGTGGGTTAACCCAGAGCCAGTTGAACATGCTATTAAACCCGTATTCTGAGTTCTCTTTTAACGATAAATGAGCCTGTAAAGGAGGCTTACGAGCCACATGATTGGTTGAGAAGCTATATTTAATGCACTTTTATCGATAAAAGAGGATTCAGAATATGGGTCGTAGTCTATGTACACTGATATTAGTTCTGTTGCGAGATTAGTCTTTTAGCAGTTGATAATAAAATTATAAGTTATACTTCTAAAATATATAAGTAAACAAACATATTGGCTCATGTGTATAAGAAAAATATAATATGTCAAACTCCTCAAGCAAATCAGAAATATTAAACGTTAAATCTAATAAAAAATTCTACAAGGACTAAAGACAAAGTGCAGTTGTGCGCTATAATTTAATGGTATGTTACAGTTCTTGTAGAATTTATTTGTTTAATTTTAGAGCTGTTAAACAACCTTTCTTGTTATAACTTTAGATAAATCCTAACTTGCATTTATTTTAAAAGTAGATCGTTTCAATGATACCAAAGTATCGAGTGAATCTGCTTTTAAACTACATAAACAAGATGTTTATCGTAGAAACAAATGTTTTTATCTGTATTTATCTATATAAGAAAAAAATAATTACAGAATGTTTTAGATGGAAATAGGATGTACTTAAATTCTTTATTTTATAAGTGCAAAAATATAACAAAACTTATTTATATAGGTAGATTATGACAACTAGATTTATATAAGTAATCCTAAGATTCATCAGTTCGCTTCTCAACATCTTTTTTGAACTTCTTTTGCTTCAGTTTCCATAAGCTACTCCTGATAAATCTTTTAGCAGCTTCCTTGTTTATATGTGGCATAAGTGTATTCTTATCTTCAATTTGCTTTGCTCGTATCATTGCCTTCTTTAGTCGCTCATTCTGTGATTTAATTGGGTGCTTTGATGGGTCAATTCCTGTAATTAGCAAGAAAAATTTAACAGAAAATGTTAACAATTTGAAATTTCCTAGAGTTTCTAAAATTTTAGTCTATATATTTACCTTCAGCACGTAAATACATCCAAAATAAACTGTTAAGGCTAAATGACAGTAATAAGTTGTACTTGATCTTGTCTGGTCTCGAGAGTTTCTCATATAACACTGGATTATTAACTAATTCTACCATATCTTTTACTTTAAAAGCTGCATTGCTGAATTGTTCTAACTTGTTAACCAAGTTTGTATCATGTGAAAGCTCTTCCAAATCAGTTTTTCCACTCATATTGTTGCTTTTATGAACTTATCAATGTAAAATATTTTCCTATAAATAATATACATTAACGTTACTTTTTTTTAATACTTCATTTTTTCTTATTCTATGATCATTTCATAATATTTATAATCTTAAATCTCACAGTTTTAATTTCAATCTATTTTTCTCAATCTATTCTGCTTTAATACTCGTATATCAAAAAGTTAGATTTCAGAAGAATTATTTATATAATATATATAAAGTTTGCTACAGTTGTTATACATTACTTACTTATAGGTATGTGTGGAGAATTATCTCACATAGCATAAATATATACTTTTATCACATGATCTATCGCCATAGGTTTGTCTCGTCTTGTACTTTTTACACCTAAACCTATATTAAGGCTCGTCTACAATGTCTGTAAAACCTGTATCAGACTATGGATTAAGATTGAGATTAAATTGAAAATTGGCCAATCAGAGCAAAGTTCATCAAATTTGAGTTTAGTGAATTTTCTCTGATTGGTTAAATTTCAATTCTAGATTTGAGACTATCACGGCCATTGATACAATGTCTAAGTATAGCTTCCGGAATGGAGCCGTGTCTTGAATCAGCGATATGCCGACGTTTCGCAAACGTTGCAGTTTGCATCATCAGGACTGAGAACTCTGATACTGAGCTCTCTTGGGTAAAGGTAATCCTTATATGCCCCCCTCCCCCCCTTTGTGTAGATGGCGTTTAGGG
>NW_022639491.1:2071095-2080321 GCF_010583005.1 Odontomachus brunneus | reverse complement strand
AGCGATATGCCGACGTTTCGCAAACGTTGCAGTTTGCATCATCAGGGCTGAGAACTCTGATACTGAGCTCCCTTGGGTAAAGGTAGTCCTTATATGTCCCCCTCCCCCCCTTTGTGTAGATGGTGTTTAGGGAGTAGGGGACGAGGCTTGAATCCAGCCAATCAGCGTATTTTAATTGATCAGCTGGTCAATTAAAAAATTTTTTAATTGACCAGCTGATCAATTAAAATACGCTGATTGGCTGGATTCAAGCCTCGTCCCCTACTCCCTAAACACCATCTACACAAAGGGGGGGAGGGGGACATATAAGGACTACCTTTACCCAAGGGAGCTCAGTATCAGAGTTCTCAGCCCTGATGATGCAAACTGCAACGTTTGCGAAACGTCGGCATATCGCTGATTCAAGACACGGCTCCATTCCGGAAGCTATACCTAGCAAATTTCAATTCTATTTATGGGCCTTTTATAATAAGTAAAAAGGCTCACGTAGAATAATATATAAACAGAAAGTAGAAAGGCCGTCTACAATATCTATAAGAATATGGCTTTAAGGCTGTAAGACGCGAAATAAATTATTTTCATTCACTGACAGCTCACGTTACAGCCTTATGGCTCCTGCACATAGGACGCGGTAATGCTTGCCGCACGGCGGATTCCGCGCGACAGCCAATCAATGTGTTGTTTTTCCATAATGGCTCCTGCACACAGGACGCGGTAATGCTTGTCGCGCGGCGGAAGTCAGCGCGATAGCCAATCAATATGCTGTGTTTCCGTAAGAGCTAGAACGTTATTACGGGAAGCAGCATATTGATTGGCTGTCGCGCGAACTTCCGCAGCGCGCAAGCATTACCGCGTCCTGTGTGCAGGGGGTCGATTGTGTATCTCAAAACAAAGTGAAAATGACAAAAGTGAGCAAATTTACTAGAATATTTATAACTTCGTTGGTCAATGTCTAGTGAATTTGTTCACTTCTGTAATTTTCATTCCGTTTCGAGATACACAATCGACCCCCAGGGGCTATTGCAGCCATATTCTTACAAAAATTGTAGACGAGCCTTAAGCCTTAAGAAATTGACTAATCACAGTCAATTATTTTCCTCAAATTTGATTGTGATTGGTCAATTTCTTAAAGCTTAGGGCTTAAATCACCTATTGTAGATTGGGATTAATGAAAATTGCAAAAATGAGCAAATTCACTAGGTGTTGACCAATGAAATTGTAAATATTCTAGTAAATTCGTTCACTTTTGCAATTTTCATCAAGCTTTGTTAGTACACATTTGATTCCCAACTCTAAAACGGTCGTTTTTAATTTATTTTTCAGAAGTTGGTATAAAACATTTGTTCGGCGAATGAAAGAGGTATTGGTCTGTTCTTTTTAGCAACACTACTGAATTGGTAAGTTAGAGTGAGACAACTATATTTTGTCTCACTCTAATTTATTGCCAGTTCAGCAGATAGCTAAAAAGAATAGACCACATCTCTGCATTGGAGTATTCCGTCACCGATTTGTGACTTCTTTTTGCTTCTCTTGGAAGAGCCGTGAACGTGCTCCTGCTAATCGGCATTAGCCTTAATAATAAACAAAGGCAAAAAATTACAAACATAATGTTTGCTCCAGGCGCGGCACCCATTGTTGTCTTGAGTAAGTTGAAAGTGATCTTCCCGTGGCTGTCGTTTGTTTGACAATGTGATGCGAAACTAACCATTTCTAACCACGATGTCGAACATTCTGATTATTACAGGTCAGAACACGAAACGGGATACCGGTAGGAAGGTGCAAAAAGAGAATATCCAAGCGGGAAAGGTAAGCGTCCGCTTGCGTCGTGAAATGCTTAAGTATCTCCTTATAAGGCAATTCCGCGCGATCGCCGGCGATCTCACGTGCAGTTACCACATAAAATATGCCCATAATTAGCCTATCATTATTACTTCTTTTTATTTTTTACACATGAATATATATATATATCACTTGACTCAGTAAAGAAAAGAACTATTTGTAGTATTTTTAGTAGATCGAAAAGATAAATTTTTTCTGTGATCAAATTGCTTCTTTTTTTAGACGATTTAACGACTGTCGCAATGTCTTTAATCTCCCTGCCTCGCCCCTCAGTATAAAATCCTATGACACAGTTTTTACTTTTTTAAACGTATTAATTCTCTTCATCTGTGTTCTACCTTCTAAATCTTTTTTTTTTATTTCACATGGATGATATCAGGTTACCAACGGGAAAAATGCTAGGTTAAAATTCAATCGCTGCGGCTTCTGACAAACTTGCAAATTAATTGTCACGGCGACTTGTTTTTGGTAGAATTTCACTTGATTTCTATTGTATCAAGGCGATAGCTGACGTTATCAGAACATGTCTTGGACCACAAGCCATGCTGAAGATGCTGATGGACCCGATGGGCGGTATCGTGATGACAAATGACGGGAACGCGATCTTACGTGAGATTACAGTGCAGCATCCAGCTGGCAAGTCCATGATAGAGATTGCCAGGACTCAAGATGAGGAAGTGGGCGACGGCACCACATCAGTAATTGTCTTATCAGGTGAGATCTTGGTCACTGCTGAGCCATTCCTGGAGCAGAACATGCATCCTACAGTCATCATAAGGGCTTACCGCCAAGCTCTGGAGGACATAGTTACGATTCTCAACGAGCAAGTCAGCATTGATCTGGATTGCAATGATAAGGACAAGCTGGTGCAAGTGATAAACTCCTGTATAGGCACTAAATTTATCAGACGTTGGTCAGAATTGGCATGTCAGATCGCCTTAGATGCTGTTTATACAGTGATGTTGGAGGAGAACGGAAGGAGAGAGATCGACATCAAGCGTTACGCCAAGGTGGAGAAGATACCAGGCGGCACAGTAGAGGACAGTATTGTCTTGAAAGGTGTGATGATTAACAAGGATGTGACGCATCCAAAGATGAGACGTTATATCAAGGAACCTAGAATAGTTTTGCTAGATTGCCCATTGGAGTACAAGAAGGGCGAATCTCAGACAAATATAGAGATCATGAAGGATAGTGATTTCACGAAGATCCTGGAGCTGGAGGAGCAACACGTGAAGAAGATATGCGAGGACGTGATTTCTGTGAAACCGGATGTCGTGATCACGGAGAAGGGTGTATCCGATCTTGCGCAACATTATCTCGTCAAGGCTGGAATCTCGGCGATACGTAGGCTACGGAAAAGCGATATCAACAGGATCGCTCGTGCCTGCGGTGCCACCGTTGTGAATCGCACTGAGGAACTGAAGGAAGAGGATGTCGGTACGGGAGCTGGTCTCTTCGAGATCAAAAAGCTCGGCGACGACTACTTCTGCTTCATCACGGAGTGCAAGGAACCGAAAGCCTGTACTATCATCTTGAGAGGAGCCAGCAAGGATATTCTGAACGAGACCGAAAGGAACTTGCAGGACGCGCTGCACGTCGCCAGGAATCTACTTATAGATCCAAAATTGGTGCCAGGTGAGATCCGCATAAAAAATTATTGGACTCGCGTTGTATCTTTTAAGAGATAATCTGAGCTTTTGAACTTTTTTGAGTTTCTTTCTTTATCGATGAAAGTGCCTCTAATGCACATTTCTACTTCCAGCATTTACTCGGACTAAACCTTAGCTTATTTGTCTGAACAGAGTTTAAACTTAATATTTGATTGATATTGGTAGAGAAACAAGCATATGAGCATAATATTCATAAGTCAATTAGAAAGCTTAAATCATATGTAGGACTTTTTAATAGTTTAAAGTTAGTTTAGTAGTTTAAATTCAAATTTAAGTTTAATCTCTGTTCAAATACATTGGACACATTAGAACAGAATTTGAACTTAGTCTAAGTTTACACTATTATTGAAAAACTAGCTATTAGAGGAAACAATGTTATCAATAAAAATAATTTAGAATATTGGTCTTCATCTAATTAAACTGTCATATCATGTTATATTTTTTTTATTTGTATTTATTGTGTTTATAGGTGGTGGAGCAGTGGAGATGGCGGTGTCACGGCTCTTGTCGGAGAAGGCAGCTGGTCTTGCCGGGGTTGAACAGTGGCCGTATAAGGCAATCGCACAGGCTTTGGAGATCATTCCCAGGACATTGGCACAAAATTGCGGCGCCAATACCATCAGAACGTTGACAGCGTTGCGCGCGAAGCACGCGACTGAGGGAACCACCTGGGGTATCGACGGAGAAACTGGTAAATTGGTCGACATGAAGGAACGCGGCATCTGGGAGCCACTGTCGGTAAAGCTGCAAACGTACAAGACAGCGATCGAAACCGCCATCCTGTTATTGAGAATCGACGACATTGTTTCCGGCAGCAAGAAAAAGAAGAACGACAACGAGACCGCACAGCCGAGTCAAGTCACGGAGGAGTCTATGAAAGAATAAAAGTATTTTCGATATCTGTTGCAGCCTAAAATCGCTTGCGTCTCTATTAAGATACTATTAAGATTCTATTATTCTTTGCAAAACTCGCGTGTCAGTTTATCGAATTTTTATCTCGTCCTCTGTATTGTATTTTTCACATTAATAAAGATAAGTTTCTGTGAGCTTGTCGAAAAAAGCGATTTTTCTTTATTTACATTGCCTACAATATCAAATAGCTAAATAGTCGTGTTTGAATTTACAATCGGATACCCCTCAATTTATATTATTACTAGAATTCAAAGTGTTACTAGAACGTGTTAGAATTTTGCGGATTTTGAACATTGTGCTTCGACACTGTCGCGTGTTGTATTACTTTGTCCTTCAACTCTTCTGTAGTCTTCGTTGAGGAAATCACTGTTTCTGTTAATGGCGCTGTAGTGACAGGAAGAATCGTATTGTGGGACGTTAACGACTGTACATTAGACGTCACTAATTTGGAGACTAAGGAATCCTTCTTGATGGGCAATAATATTGCTACAGGTTCTAATATGATTTGCTTGTTTAAATACGTGATCTCCTGTAAGTAATTTTATATTACTGAATTTGTTCTACTTTTACGTACTTTTGCTGTATGACTACGTACCTCTTTTTGAAGCACACCGACTGATATTCCTAAATGCATGGCGATCTGAGCGGGCGGAAAGATCGCGTGTATGCAATACTGTATATAGGGAATCAACTGTTCGCTCAAGCATTCCGTGAACTTAACCATATTTTCTCGTTCTGCTGCTGCGAAAGCCTATAACCGCACATGTTTATAAAAACTACAGAATTCATTCGCGAATGAAGAGGCTTATGTGACGACGAAGTCTTACTTGCTGTTCTTGCTTGTAAAATAGCAACATAGCTCTGGCTACGTTGTGCAAGGATTCTTGCAACAGTCTCGTGCACAAGGTAGAGA
The DNA here is from genome assembly GCF_010583005.1 of Odontomachus brunneus. Lineage (NCBI taxonomy): Eukaryota > Metazoa > Arthropoda > Insecta > Hymenoptera > Formicidae > Odontomachus > Odontomachus brunneus. Next base: position 2,074,984 of record NW_022639491.1, on the reverse strand, counting down.
GTGCCACCGGTGCGCAGAGTCGTAGTTCGTTAAATGCTGATATGATCCCATTGCAATACTCGGCCAAAGGATAAAATTCCACCAGTTGCTCGGGCGGATTTTCCTGTAAAACGTTGTGAGTAAAATTATAAATAAAAACTTTAAACAGGAACATCTTTTTTTTTGTATACTTACAGAATTAATTGTAATTTCTGTCTTTATGTCGAGGCGTTGCGTCTTGTTGATTAACGTAAACGTCTCCATGTCTTTCTCAAATTTTCTGGTCGTCCTACGTACGTTCTGCTCAAACTTCTCGCCGATAACTCGCACGAATATATCTGACATTCGGCCAGTGAAATCGACGCCCACTCGACCGAATGATAATCCAAAGTACGTGCATTGACCCAAGATAGAATCTATAGACGTCACACCAGGTAGATCTTGCTCTAATGTAACAAGAAATTGTGATATCTAAAAAGAGATATATGTCCGGATTATACTTTTTACCGATATGTTATGTATACACTTTGAAACTATACCTTCTCCTCTAGCCAATGGTAAAATATCGCGGATTCATTCAGCGTCAAATCGCGGCCAGGAATAATCAGCTCGTCGTCATTGAACATGGCTTTGTACTGAGTGATTATATTGAACAAATGTATCCTGGACAGTTCTATCGTTTTAGCAATGTGAAGATTAGCTGTAAAAGTGACATCAAGGTGACTCTCTCGAGCATGCTTTACAATGCAACTCAAACGAAGTTCTTACGATCTTCCTTCGGTATTGCATTCAGCAAGCCTTGGAGCCAACTGTCTCGCGCTTGCAGAAACTTGATACGAAGCTCCGGTTCCGTGAACGCGTCCATGGAGCGTAGCAGTCCCACGAGCTGAAGACATCTAGGAAGCGGTAGATCGCCTCTCAAAGATCCAACTACTTGCCCCACCATCCCTGACCAGCTGCTTTCAATCTCCGCTACTATGGACTAACACAACGACGACAACAGAATAAGATTAAACATAATTTTAATTACATTTATGTGTAATATTTAGTTTTAATCTGTGTGTGTTCTCTACAACTAATTATATTATCTTTTTTCTTCTTTGTAATAATGGGAAATACTTTTATATATAGAGAGAGTTTGACAATTCATGATACACTCATTGTGTACACATAAAACTCATCAAATTAAACAAAAAATTCTTTTACTAATAGTTTCAAATAGAATCTCAACAAAGCCATACCGAAATAATAGAGATGTCTCCATGTTTCATGCCTAATTGACGTGCATACTGAGATAATTCCAATGCCTCGTTATACTGATTGCTCCTCAAGCATGATTCCATCAATTGCGGCATCTCTAGGATCTCAAGCAGTTCTGCATTTCGTGTTAGGGTCAAGCTATTTAATCTCCTGTGCGCGTTAATGTCTTTTGAAGTGTCGCAAAACAATTGACATTTTTCCACAAATTCTGGGATTTTTTGCACTAGCTTGTTGAGCCGATTTTCAGTCTCATTAAACTAGAAATGAAATGATACAACTTGTTAGCAAAAGCATCTCTAAGATTCTCAAGTTCTGTAAACTCCTTTTTTGAAATTACATGATTCAGTATTTCCCGTGAATTTTCTGCTGTTTGGATAAAGGTTTTGTAGTTAGCAAAAACCAACTCTTGTGTAGTATGCAATACTACATTCTTCTCATCAGACAAGTGACCAGGTTCTTTACCTGAAAATTGATATATCTGATAGAAGTAAATATATTAAATGTTTGTAAATATATTAGGTTTATAACTTGAAACCCTCCCTCTAGCGATAAATAGCTAGAGCAAAAAAAATGTCTGAATTTCAACCAAATAAGCATCATTTGCGCGAAGCTTTGCTTTTCTGTTTCAATTTGAAGAAAACTGCTGCTGAATCTCATCGAATGCTTGTTGAAGCTTATAGGGAACTTGCTCTATCGGAAACAACTTGCAAGGATTGTTTCGATGATTCAACTGAAAATGTCAACATGTACTTGGTGATTTTGACACGAAAGATAAAGAACCAGGCCAGCAAAAAAAATTCGAAGATACAGAACTACAAACATTGGTTGATGAAGATCCATGTCAAACACAAAATCAACTTAACATTGAATGTTACTCAAGCAGCCATTTCCAAGCGTTTAAAAACCATGGGAAAGGTATACAAGGAAGGAAGATGGGTACCATATGAATTGAAAGAAATATCGAAAGGCGAAAAACTATCTCCAAAATGCTGCTTGCCAGGCAAAAAAGAAAGGGGTTTTTGTGATTGGCGATGAAAAGTGGATCTATTTCGATAACCCCAAACGCCGAAAAACCATTTGCGACTCAGGCCAACTATTGACATCGACGTCAAAACGCATATTCATGGGAAAAAGGCCATGCTCTGTATTTGGTGGGATCAAAAGGGTGTGGTACATTATGAGATAAACCTGGTCAAACAGTCACAGGGGATCTCTACCAACAACAAATAATCCGTTTGAACCGAGCATTGCGCGAAAAACGACTAGAATATGAGACAAGACAGCATAAAGTGATCTTGCTTCATGACAACACTCGACCTCACATCACTAAGGTTGTCAAAGAAACATTGGAAGCACTTTGCTGGGAAGTGCTACCCCATGCAGCTTATTCACTAGACTGTGTCCCTTTCGACTAGCACTTGTTTCGGTTAATGGCACACGCACTTGCAGAGGAACATTTCAACTCTTATGAAAGCATCGGAAAATGAGTCTCTAACTGGATAGCCTCTAAAGATGAGTCATTCTTTCGCATTCATTCATTCATTTCTTTCATGGGATCTGCTTATTACCAGAAAGATGTGAAAAAGTCATATCTAACAATGGCCAATACTTTGATTGATGTATTTTTCATTTGTTTCTTAAATAAAGGCTTAATTTTTGCAAAAAAAAAGGTGGGTTTCAAGTTATAAACTTAATATGATACAAGAATTATATATTAGAAACCTTACTTAGCTGATCTATATCAAAACCACCAAGTTTTGAAAGATATTGATAGAATTCAGGATTTTCTTTCCAGGATTCTGAAAAAGTAGTTTCATAAAATATAAATGATATAAATTTTAAATAATATATATTAATCAGTAAAAATATCACTTATTTAAAATTAGATTAAAAAATAATTACGAGTGTATTTTATCTCACCTGAAATACCTTCTGGAAACACCAGATTTATTACATTTTCTGTCTCGATATCCATGATTTTCCTCTCCAATATTATTCCTCACTATTATTATATGTTGACAGATAAGTAGTAAGAATAATAATACGGATGTTTTCTCAGTATGCTAAATAATTTAATTCATGGAGAAAGAGATGTAGAATATTACTTTTCTTGTATCATAATATTTATCAATTAATATTATAAAATAATTATCTTATATCAGTGTAAATGTTATATGTACACGTAAACTACTTGACAGATATTTGGCTAGTTTCAGTTTCAGTTTCAATGCTTGGCTGAGCACACTTTAACTGTGAGTGACTCTACGCCATTACTTCGAACAGTGCTTCCTTCCTTCCTTCCTTCCTTCAATATTTGGCTAGAGGCGTATCAGTGACTCATGCCCCAACGCCATTACTCCGAACAGTGCTTCCATCGTATGTAAATTATGAACAAGGTGCACTTTCAAATGGTGTAACCTATGTTGGGGTGCGTTCAGATTCCTCATCCAGGTGCACTCTATTACTAGAAACACTACAGTATATGTTACATAAACTATAGCACTTCTAGTAATAGAATACACCCGGGTGAAGAATCTGAACGCAGCCTTGGATAGAAACTTGGAGATAGTGCTATAAAGTTTTATATTCCCCGCATTAAAGGAGAGTTCGTGAACATCATCTTGGGTTACGTTCAGATTCCCTACCCGGA
>NW_022639491.1:2070767-2071085 GCF_010583005.1 Odontomachus brunneus | reverse complement strand
ACCTACGAAACGACAGGATCTGCGCGCAATCTGCCGTCATAGTCTGTCGACAGGCTCTGCGCGCAATCTGTCGCCAGTCTGTCGTCAGAGTCTGTTCGCAGACCCTGTCAACAGTCTGGCGGCAGATTGGGGACGCAGATGTCTATGGATCTGTCGACAGATCCTGCTCGGATTCGACAGATCCTGTCGACAATCTGACGTCAGTCTGCGCGCAGATTGCTTACTGGGCAAGATAGAATTAAAAATCTTATTGATGCCGGTTATCGAGATCTTTTTTGAGCCAGAATAATAAAAATTTCCAACTCTTCTTCTGTATTT
>NW_022639491.1:2070261-2070757 GCF_010583005.1 Odontomachus brunneus | reverse complement strand
GAAGTGCTATAGTATATGTAACATATACTATAGTGTTTCTAGTAATAGAGTGCACCCGGGTAGGGAATCTGAACGCACCCTTGAGTGGTGTATCCAATGTTATATATCTCTGTGATTAACTTGTCCGATTCAGCAGAATGTAGAGGGCATTTAAATAGAACGTGATATATATTACTTTGTCTGGTTTCGCATTCGCACGTATCCTCTTTTATAATGTTCTTATCCTTTAGGTGAGTGTTCGTACGTATATGGTATGATTGTACCTTGCCATCAACGAAATAACATCACGCTTGACAAATTTGAGGTCGCTGAACCATGGTTTATTGGCTAGATTCGCAACTTTCAGACGATATCTGATACCTTTCCACTTAAATTGTTTATTCAGTACTTTGTGAGATAACCTCATGAAATCGCTTTTCAAGCTTGAAATGAGATCATCGATATATATAGTCTTGCTAGGATCGATTCTGTCACGATTTGTGGCAGATTTTGCTAA
>NW_022639491.1:2067778-2068012 GCF_010583005.1 Odontomachus brunneus | reverse complement strand
GTCTATCAAACCTCTTATGGAAAGTTTGGTAACGCAAAAAAGACGCCTAACAACTAGAGGCCACTCGCCGCATTGGTCCAACATAATATTAGTGGGAGTAGAGCACATGAATCCGAGAACACACCTCAATGATGCATACTGAACTCTATCTAGTTTGAGGGAGAGAGAGGAGGAGAGGCCCAAGAGAGAATACCCACCATAATCTAAAACAGATCTGATAAGACAACGGTACAC
>NW_022639491.1:2067533-2067768 GCF_010583005.1 Odontomachus brunneus | reverse complement strand
ACCTTGCCATCAACGAAATAACATCACGCTTGACAAATTTGAGGTCGCTGAACCATGGTTTATTGGCTAGATTCGCAACTTTCAGACGATATCTGATACCTTTCCACTTAAATTGTTTATTCAGTACTTTGTGAGATAACCTCATGAAATCGCTTTTCAAGCTTGAAATGAGATCATCGATATATATAGTCTTGCTAGGATCGATTCTGTCACGATTTGTGGCAGATTTTGCTAA
>NW_022639491.1:2064951-2065503 GCF_010583005.1 Odontomachus brunneus | reverse complement strand
AGAACACACCTCAATGATGCATACTGAACTCTATCTAGTTTGAGGGAGAGAGAGGAGGAGAGGCCCAAGAGAGAATACCCACCATAATCTAAAACAGATCTGATAAGACAACGGTACACGGAAAGAATGAGTGTAGGGTGAGAGCCCCATCTTATACCCGAAATGGCTTTAAGGATATTTATTCTCGGCTTACATTTATCTACCATATAATTAACCTGACTTTTCCAAGAAAGAGCGGAATCGAAAATGATTCCCAAGAATTTAGCTTCACCAGATAATTCTACCTTTTGATTATTATAACTAATTTGGATATCCAAAGAAGAGTAAACTCTGTTGAGAGTTGAGAATCTAGCAGTTTTATCAAAAATACAGTATTTAGTTTTAGATACAGAGAGCGTTAAGTCTAGGTCTGTGAGATTTTTCTCCAGAAGGCTTAAATTATGATTCAGTTTGGTGGTAATTGTTGAAATTAAGCTATGCTTGAAAAAAATAGCCAGGTCGTCTGCATAAGCTAGTACACGCACACCATCTTCCAGGCCGAACGAATTACCA
>NW_022639491.1:2064733-2064941 GCF_010583005.1 Odontomachus brunneus | reverse complement strand
GATAATCTGATATCTGGGTTGGTACAGAAAACTCCAAATCCGGCATGCCCTTCTGTATTTATAGAGCCATCAATATATAGTATGCAGTCAAAATCTTGCTCTTTCAACCCAGATAGCCAAACTTGTGTGAGCAGATTTTACGCAGAGTCTGTCAACAGTATCTGTTGACAGAATGGCAACAGACTGCACACAGAAACTGTTTTAGCAG
>NW_022639491.1:2063366-2064723 GCF_010583005.1 Odontomachus brunneus | reverse complement strand
TAGTTTTAGATACAGAGAGCGTTAAGTCTAGGTCTGTGAGATTTTTCCCCAGAAGGCTTAAATTATGATTCAGTTTGGTGGTAATTGTTGAAATTAAGCTATGCTTGAAAAAAATAGCCAGGTCGTCTGCATAAGCTAGTACACGCACACCATCTTCCAGGCCGAACGAATTACCAGAAGAATAAATATTATACAAAATTGGACTGAGGACAGAGCCCTGAGGAAGGCCAATAGACGTTTTTCTAACACCAAGTGATACACCACCCTGAAAGCACTCAACAACTCTATCAAATAAAAAGGCCTGTATTGCTGATACTATGTTTTTGGGAAAACCCATGTTTACCAGGAGGCAGCAAAGTTTGTTAGGATTTACATTATCAAAGGCGCCTTTGATATCAAGGAATAGAACACCAGTTTTTTTATTCTTCTTGAAAGATCTTTGGATGTAACTTTTCAGGTCAAGTATGTTGTGTGCACACGACTTGCCCAAGCGAAAGCCTCTCTGCGCGAAAGGTATAATTGCCGCGTTTTCGGCCCACCATTCAATTCTGTGGTGTAAAATTTTTTCATATAATTTAGCAAGGTTGTTTGCTAGAGATGTAGGTCTTAAATTAGTTTCATCTCCTTTTGGGATAAAAACAAGAATATACTTTTTCCAGGAAGAAGGAATTATTCCTTGAGTGAAAAAATCATTAAATAGCTTAAGTAAAATACCTAGCACAGCTATCGGAAATTTTTTAATTATTGACCAAGTTATCAAGTCAGTACCAGGCGACGTTTTTTTCTTTGTAAGAGACTTTAGAGAAGCCAAAAATTCAGTCTTGCTAATGACGTCATCCAAGAGCTCTTTATCTGAGAGGGTTTTCGTGGGAAGATTAGTTATCAGTTTTTTAAAAGGCGACGCTATGTTGTTAATAAATCTATTACTGATAGCCGAGGGAATGTTTGTTGAAATTGTTTTGTCGAAGTTATTCAAGATTTTTAGTTTTTGATTATCAAGTAAGCCCCTATTCAGATTTTCAATTCTTTTACTATTATTGAAAGCTCTTAGGACGTTCCATACCTTTCTAGGTTCAGAGTTTAAATTTAGCGTATTACAAAAACTTTTAAATTTTTTCTTCTTGATCTTCCTCAGTTTCCTATTCGCAATTCTACTTTCCTTCTGATATAGAGCAAGGTATTCGGAATTTGGAAAAAGTTTATATCGTTTGTACGCAAATAACTTATCTTGAATAATTTCGCGACAGTTATCGTCCCACCAGGGCGATGGTGGTCTTCGAGGTGTGGTACTCTCTCCAGGTTTACGCGCTCCAGCCTCTATTAATGCTTCATGGATGAGCCTCTCGAGTTCAGCGTA
>NW_022639491.1:2058998-2063356 GCF_010583005.1 Odontomachus brunneus | reverse complement strand
TCTATTAAAGCTTCATGGATGAGCCTCTCGAGTTCAGCGTAAGCCTTGGATGGATTAGAAAACTCCATAGAGTTGCGATAGTCTTGTAGATGAAGAGAAGATTCTTCAAGTCGGTGAGCAAAGAAACTCCAATCCACTTTGCTGACAGTATAATGCGGCCGCATATGAAGCCTAATTGGAAGGATATGATTAATGTATATTATTATTGGGTGGTGATCACTACCATGCTTCTCATCACACACGTTCCAGTCTACCTGCATGCTAAGGTTGCTAGAAACGAGGGTAAGGTCAGGAGAGCTAGTGATTTGGCCGTTAGATGAAGACCAGGTGGGAGTGTCATGATTGGCAATTAGAAGATCAAGATCTATTAATATATCGTGGATAATTTTGCCAGTGGTGTTCGGAGTAGTGCAAGAGGAAATCCAAGAAGGATGAGAACCATTGAAATCAGATAATAACATTCCTAAAGTAATCAAGATATGATAAAACTTCAGACCATAATTCGGTTCGATTTTCACCAATATATCTGGAAGAAGAAGGAGGACAGTATAGAGATATTAAACACAGTTCAGTATCGTTGTTAAAGAATTTTAAACCACAAATGTCCAAATCCAGAGCTTGACGCGCCTTATTTATCCAGTAATTGGAACTAAGATCGATAACGTTCACTATTATTTCGCTTTGATAGATTATCGCACATCCACCGGAAGAGCGTGATCTATTACAGTTAATTATTTTATAACCTTTTAAATTAAAAGTAGTCGTTTTCATCCATCCAAATCTCACTGAGACATATAAAATGCGGAGAGGGGTTCAGTTGAGAGATAAAGTTGATTAATTCAAACTCTCTCGTCTTATATGAACGACAATTCCATTGGATGATATTGACCTTTCTAGATTGGGAGCGGTGCACTTAGACACGGTGCATTTGGACACAGCCAATCACAGCACCGTGTGATTAGAGACATTTGTAGGGTCTCTTGGAACAGCGACTTGTGATTGGACTGTGCCCAATTGCCCCGTGTCCAACTGATATACACCCTTCTAGATTTGCCCATTTTGAGGTCTGTAGAATTATTACTAATTTTATTCTTAAATAACACACAGAGAGGATTTAATGTCTTGCAATTGAGAAGAGATAGATAATAAGAGACAGTTTGAATTAGTATCATCGTTAGAATTGATCATATTATTTATCAATGAATTAAGCGAGTTAGTTAGAGTGATTATGTTATTTTGTAAGTGTAGATATTTAGCATCGTTTGTAGAGTATGTAATTCCTTTCTTGTATTTGGAAGTAGTGGGGATATTCAAAACCAAGGGGGAAGTATGCGGGGGTTCTCCTGGTTCATTCGAAGCCAGCGTGTCCTCGGGAGAGGAGTAGGGTGAATCGAAGGGGGGCGTGGGATCTAGGGAAGGAGGAGTTATGATGGTTGGGGAGGAGGAGGAGAAGGAGATTGCTTTCTTTTTTGTGGAAATTAAAAGATTGATGATATTTTTATGTAAGAAGGAAACCTTTTTGTTGTTATTGTTATTTTTGTTTGGATATTTGAATGACTGTAAAATAGTAGGAAAGTTATTTTTATCCATAAAGTCATTGGAATAGGTTGTATTGCACTTGTCCGATAACATATCGCTATAGGATGAGGTCATTGAAGGAACATGCTTAGCTATAAATGAGTTAAAGCATTCTCGATTGCGGATGGATTTTTGAAGGCAAAGAGAATCCTCGAACCAGGAGGAAGGAATCACATCCACATACCTTCTGTAAAACTCTCCAGCATCCCTGTTGTTAATTCCGAGAATGGTCATAAGTTGTTTAATCTTTCTGTTTTCAACGAAAACAGGACAAGTCTGACTATTGGCTGAATGAGCCGAATCTTCTAACCTTTTCCTAGTACAATTTATGCATTTGGAGAGCAGGGAGGAACACTCTGCCTCGCAGTGTCCAACAGCAGCGCACTTGGCACAAATTCTCGAAGATTTACCGCTGCGACACTGTTCTTCAACATGTTCGAATCTTTGACATAAGTGACATCTTATAACTTTTTGAATATAAGGCTTTAGATTGATAATTTTCCCGTATAGGGAGGCTCTATCTGGGTAAACAGATCCTTCGAAAGTGATTATATAAGCAGATGCTTTCCTTCTGCGTGGAGTATCAGAATTTGTACGATCAGATGTTTTATCAGGCTTGGAGATACCTTTAACTGCCACGACTTTCGGCCACGAGTCCAACCAGCCAGGCGAAGGAGAGAGGTTCTCTTGGATTTCCTCGTCGCTGTCAAGATTGTTAATATCCCAGGAAATGCAGGTACGCTGTATTTTGTAGTTAGGGATATATGCTATCCAATCTGAATGCGAGAATAGAAGATCTCTCATTTCCATAAATTTCCCTACTATGGAATTAGCAGCGTCTCTACTATTAAATTTAATAGAGAATTTGCTGCGACTGACGTTTTTTAAATCATATACTTTATTCCAAAGATCTCCCATTATTTTGAGCGCCGCTTTCCCCAACTGAAGTTCGTTAACAATGGGGGGCTTTTGACAAGCAGATAATGATTTGATAGAGATGAACCCTTCGATACGTACCTCGAACGGTCCTAGGTGCGAAGGAGGGTATTTATTATTGCTTAATTTAAGCAAATGTGGAGGCACGTCTCTGTAGAGCCGTTTTTTCGCTTCATCCTTGAATGAGTTAGACTCAGATTGCGTGGGATCATTTACTACGTCTTCGCACAAGGCGTTGGATTTTCGTTTGGTGGACGCTCTGGCTGTAGTTTTAGTAGTATTCAAAGTCTCTCGCAATTGCGAGTCTTTCTCCGCAGTCAACTTGGGTGACGTCATCTTGCTTTGAACCAATGGCAGACAAAGAGCCAGGCAAAAACTGGTGATATCTCGATGTAGAGGTAGAGAATTATCTCTATTTCCAACGGAATCTTATAAGATTCACGCTTTAAGAATCGATTAAGATCTTTCGGTTGAGAAGTTCGCTATTATAACAACGATTTATGACGATTTTTAAGAGGGCTTAACAAATGCGACTAAGTACAACTGTTGCAAACATAAAACTCAGATATTTGGCTAGGTTAAATACTCCCATAGAAAGTTCGTTCTTTTTAGCTACATTCACGATGCAAGAAAATCACGACCATAGATAGCAGTATTTCCGAAAAAGATAATGTGTTGAATGATTGCCATACAATTAAATACGGTAAAAAAAATTAAAAAATACTTTTTACCATATTCGCGCATTTCGCGCGAATTTATCTTAGGCAGATATTCATGGGTGTATATTAGTTAGACACGGGGCAATTGGACACAGTCCAATCACAAGTCGCTGTTCCAAGGGACCCTACAAATGTCTCTAATCACACGGTGCTGTGATTGGCTGTGTCCAAATGCACCGTGTCCAAGTGTACCGCTCCCGATATTCATAATCGGATTTTAAGGTGCCGTCACATACAGCGTAACTTGTGTAAGAGTAACCTGCGTATGTACATACGCCATGCCACTAGCCGGCTTTTACATGAAGCGTACTTTCCGAGACGCATAATTACGAAAACCAATCGCAAATTCGTTTAGCATTTCCGTTAAGGGACGTCTACATTGGAAGTAAGCAGTAAGAAGTAGGAAGTAAGAATAAGAAATTGACCAATCATAGTTGATTATTCTTCTCACATTCGACTATGGTTGGTCAATTTCTTACTTTTACTTCCTACTTACTTCCAGTATAGACGTCCCTTTAAGGGACGTCTACATTGGAAGTAAATAGCAAGAAGTAGGAAGTAAGAGTAAGAAATTGACCAACCACAGTCGAATGTGAGAAGAATAATCAACTATAATTGGTCAATTTCTTATTCTTACTTCCTACTTCTTACTGCTTACTTCCAATGTAGACGTCCCTTTAGAGTGTACAACAAAAACTCTAATCAGTTATTGATTATATTTGTTACGCACTTCTCACAATTCAATAAAATACGCCTCATGTGAAAGTCGGCTAGTGTTGTTGTTGTTTACTGGTCGTGGAACTAAGTCCATTGACCGTAAAAATCCAAAAGGTAAATGGCTCCGAGAAATTCAGAGAGATCTGTGAATACTTCTCAGGAAACGATTCGTGAGTAAGAAAGTTTCCTCCAAGTCACTAAATGCAATCTGCGATGCTTCCACAGCCCAACCGACGCCTGCGCGGACCAAACCAATCCGCAGCAAATCAGATTCTTTAATATAGAGAGGGCATTCAAATAACAGATGGTCAGTAGGTTTGTTCTTTCGACCTGACCTAGGGCTGCACTGGAACTGTACTAGTTGAAGAAAGTTCAAGATAGTGCAGACCAGTGCAAAGATACATATGG
>NW_022639491.1:2053216-2058930 GCF_010583005.1 Odontomachus brunneus | reverse complement strand
AATTTATGGTCATGTTTTCGCACTTATAGCATTTTATGTTTTGTTGAACAATCCTATTTCTTTTAAAAACTGTTTTGTGTTGGATACCCATACAACAAATCCCTCCGAAAAAACGTCCAAGAGCCTTCCCAGGATGCCTCGGATATTTTGTGCTGTTTGGATAACATTCTAAATACTTCTTTTATGTCATTCTACATTATATATTTATTATATATTTATCTACATTATATATTTATTATATATTTAAGTATTTACTTACTGTTTATAGATTCCGTCGTCGGATTATTTCTTCTACGTAATATCAACTAGGTATACCGATTTTACAGGTTATAGATACAAATTTAAATTTTTTCGGTTAGCTGCCCTGCACTGCTTGCTCTACCTCCAGACCTAGGGCAGTCAGTTCACTGAACTTGCTGCACTAGTTCAGCCTGCACTGTTCGAAAGAACACATTTTCTTGCACTGTTGTGATCGAAAGAACGCATTAGTGCAAACTTCGTGAACTAGTGCAGCCAGTTCAGGTCGAAAGAACAAACCTAGTGTTTCAATATTGGCTCCTGCACACAGGAGGGAGCGGTGCACTTGGACACGATGCATTTGGACACAGCCAATCACAGCACCGTGTGATTAGAGACATTTGTAGGGTTCCTTGGAACAGCGACTTGTGATTGGACTGTGTCCAATTGCCCCGTGTCCAACTGATATACACCCCACACAGGACGCGGTAATGCTTGCCGCGCGGCGGAAGTTCGCACGACAGCCAATCAATATGCTGCTTTCCGTAATAACCTTCTAGCTCTTACGGAAAAACAACATATTGATTGGCTGTCGCGCGGACTTCCGCCACGCGGCAAGCATTACCGCGTCCTGTGTGCAGGAGCCATTAATAATATTTTTCCGATGAAGATGTTGCGCAACTTGAACATGGGATGTTCTCAATCTAGAGATAGTCGAGATAATACGTCTAGAAAGATGATTAAAACCGTGAAACCAAGGATTAAATTCCTTTATTCTAGTATGGTGAAAATAACGAAAGCCACGATGCTCCGAGGATTGAAAAAAAAATCAGTAGCCTTGTTCCTTATTTGAGCCAATAGAACATGCTCATAGGGCCGATAAAAAATAATCCTGCAGTGATCATCTGTGACTCCTATATCCGCATCTTTGGCATGCTATCCACGATTTCATTTCCTTTGATATCCTTATGACTAGGAATCCAAATAAATACAATATCATGTCCAGAGTGAGCAAGATCAATATAGATGTCTTTAATAAGGTAAATAAGCGGATGATGTTTTCCTCTTGAGTCAGTGTTAGGGTGTGAAGAACGGCCAGAGTTTTAGTCTCAAAAATTGTAGTTTCCTCAGCGAGATTAAACTTGTAGACCAGACTAAGATCTGGAGAAAAAATAGCGGAGCTAACTCCTCCTCTGCTATTTTGGAACCATCGGTATAGAAGGTTCGTCTGTTAGAGAGTTGATAAAAGGATAAAAGATTTCGGAAGAGATCTTCAGAGGTAATAAATGGAACAGACGGGGAGCTGGTGGGATCAATCAAGGAAAGGGTTGCAATTCTGCTGCCAATCTCAGTATTGACTGGAAGACAAGAAAAAGGAGTTGATAAGTCATAGTTCAGAGAGACAGGAAGGTTAGAGCAAAAAATTTCCTTCCCAACCTCAAGGAACATAAAATAGATGTCAGAGAAGGGAGGCACACTTATGGCTCCTGCACACAGGACGTGGTAATGCTTACCACACGATGGAAGTTCGCGCGACAGCCAGTCAATATGTTGTTTTTCCGTAAGAGCTAGAAGGTTATTATAGAAAGCAGCACATTGATTGGCTGTCGCGCGAACTTCCGCCGCGCGGTAAGCATTACCGCATCCTGTGTGCAAGAGCCATTACACAGGAGTTAGAATTCAAATTCCTAGTGTCAAAAGCAATAGCCATCTTACAAAAAGGGTGATTACTAAGAGCAAAACATTTGACAATGTATTTTTTAAACAAATATTCCCGGCGCAGAAAAAGAGGAAGTTCATCTGCAAGGTGCAAGAGTACATTAGTTCGGGACGTGGGCATAGCACCAAGAACCACACGAAGAGCCTGAAACTGAATTCTGTCTAAAATAATAGATACGGAAGGAGAAATATTACAAAAAGCTTGACAACCGTAGTCCAAGGCGGATTTAATCCATCCCTTATAAACGTTAAGCAAATTATTAGGGTGTGCACCCCAATCTAAACCAGAGATAGATTTTAAAATAGCAATCTTCTTAATCGACTTTTCCCTCAAATTAAAACAATGCGGTTTTCAAGTAAGACCTCTGTCGAAAATTAAACCTAAGAATTTTATATTATTACAGCAAGGAATAAGCTGATTATGAAGTCTAATATCAAGACGATATTTTTGAATAAAATTATCAGCTTTACGATGTCTATTCTTAGAAAAAAGATAGAATTCAGATTTCGAAGAATAAATATCGAGACCCAGAGATGCAAGCTCAGAATTAAGTTTAAAAAGACCATCATTAATATTCTTATAAATAATATGAATTGATTGACTAGTAGAATAAAGCACGATATCGTCAGAATATGCAAGATAGTTGACCTTTTCTGGAAGGGATCGAAAGATAAAGGAAGTATAGAGATTATAAAGGATTGGACTCAAAATTGAACCTTGCGGTAGACCACGACTAGCAATCCGACACCTCAAGGACAAACCATCCGCAAAGTCCTCAACAGACCTACAAGAAACAAGAAAATCAATAAACTTAATAAATTTAGTGGGTAAACCAATTTGTTTTAAAATATCCAGCAAAATAGACGGAATAATGGCATCTCCACACAAGACGCGGTAATGCTTGCCGCGCGGCGGAAGTTCGCGCGACAGCCAATTAATATGCTGCTTTCCGTAATAACCTTCTAGCTCTTACGGAAAAGCAACATATTGATTGGCTGTCGCGCGGACTTCCGCCGTACGGCAAACATTACCGCGTCCTGTGTGCAGGAGCCATAACATTGTCAAAAGCACCACGACCCACACAGTAAGAATGTCCCAAATACATCATAGAGATATCTTGAAGATATCACATATCCCAAATATTTTTTAGGATATCCCTATGATATATTTTGGACACCTCTGCTGTGTGGGGAATATCAACTATAAAAACACCAGTGAAAGCATTATTGTAAAAACCTTCTTGAATATGAGAAGAAAGAATAGTCAAATTATCAATAGTAGATCTAGAACGACGGAAACCAAATTGAGATTCAGTAAGCAAACCATTATTTTCAAGCCAAACCAAGCGACGATAAATTAGCCTTTCAAAAATCTTAAGAAAGTTATTAGAAAGGGATATAGGGCGCATAACAGAAGAATTTGACTTTGAAATAAAAACCATCAAATAATTTAACCACTGCCCTAACAGCACGGGGACGTTCTGAGGACGTTCTGAGTAGATCGCAATGCGTATATTGCGATTATCTCAGAATGTTCTCATATGTACTGCAATCGACTAAGTACGTTCTGAGTACGTTCCTATGTCTGGGGTAGCAGCTACTATAGAATTTCGCTGCGAATGTCGTGCGAACGTTCGCAGCGATGTCGGTAGTCTCAGGACGGAATAAAAACGGGAAGGTTTCAGTACATCACGTATAGACGCACATGTGCAACTAGGCGCACGCGCTCATATATAGGTTAGGTTAGGTTATTAATTGGATATTTTTATTTCATTATAAATTCGTTTTTATTAATATAAATTTTTTTACAAATGAATAATATACTCTTTTATTGAGATTATTTATAACAGACTTTTATAAACACAAATAACCTAATCGATTGCGATTCATCGCCTCCGCGGCGTTCTCGGCCCTCGGTGACGGGAGCGGTGCACTTGGACACGGTGCATTTGGACACAGCCAATCACAGCACCGTGTGATTAGAGACATTTGTAGGGTCCCTTGGAACAGCGACTTGTGATTGGACTGTGTCCAATTGTCCCGTGTCCAACTGATATACACCCCTCGGTGAGCGACGCTTTCAACTACTTGGAGTCGATGGGAGCCAGCGATAGCAGAGAATCTTACACTAGGAACCTTTACTGTTAATGGCATCCTCACCTAAAACCAATAAGCAAATGCTATGCAGCTTTGCAATCTAGGATAATCTGAAACTCTTTATCAGAATATTTTTATCAGAAAATTTCTACGAAATATTAAGAAATATTATGTAATTTATATGTAAAAATTGTTTCGCTAACTTTATTCAATATTTTATGGAATTAAAATTAAGGAAGAAAAATGATTACTTTTGATATTAATTAGATCGATCAATCGATCTGCCTTGTCACTGCTCGTCACCACATTAATGGACGGTATCCACGCTACTCGGCTACCGGAAAAAGATCGAAACAGGAATGACGTATCAGATGGCGTTGGTATACGTACCGTTTCCGTACCTTGAGTCGGTACCTAAGAAATACGCGCGCGATACAAATGCGTACGTATCATTTTAGTCAAACCTGAGAATGTACGCATGCGATAGAAAAGCATACGTATCATTTCCGTATCCCCGAGTGAAATCTGGGAACATTCGCGCGCGAAAGAAAACCGAATGATACTATAAGTAGGGTGTATATCAGTTGGACACGGGGCAATTGGACACAGTCCAATCACAAGTCGCTGTTCCAAGGGACCCTACAAATGTCTCTAATAACACGGTGCTGTGATTGGCTGTGCCGAAATGCACCGTGTCCAAGTGCACCGCTCCCCTATAAGTGACGTTCTAGCGTTCAACTTAGTACGTCACAGATGATCACAGTACAATGAGTACGAAAATGGGATGATACGCAGTACGTCGCGTGCTGTTAGGGTGCTTAGGGTAAACATGTAAATTAAAAATTTTATTAAAAAACTTGAGAAGAAATTCACGTCCAGAATCTGGAATTATAATAAAATAAGAGATAAGATTGGGCCCATGCGCGGACTTAATATTAGGTGAAGTAAAAAGTTCTGAGCGTTTTCCGCTAGATGTCTTTAGTGAGCCATATCTCACGATGTATACATCGCATCGGGTCATACTATACGGCGATTTAAAGATGACATTACGCTTCAAAAAAAAGTTCTGTGACAGTTTTGTGTTTGGTCAAGCCAGTTGTGTGTTATAGCGTTCCAAAATGGAGGTAAAAAAAGAGAAAATTCGATACATTCTTCAGTACCACTACGACCAAGGTGAAAAGGCGGAGCAGGCGGCCAAAAAAAT
This sequence comes from Odontomachus brunneus, assembly GCF_010583005.1. Classification (NCBI taxonomy): domain Eukaryota; kingdom Metazoa; phylum Arthropoda; class Insecta; order Hymenoptera; family Formicidae; genus Odontomachus; species Odontomachus brunneus. The sequence goes on along the minus strand of NW_022639491.1, from coordinate 2,053,673 downwards.
TTGTGCTGTTTATGGACCCAATACAGTATCGAATGCAACAGCAAAGCGGTGGTTCCAACGATTCCGTTCTGGTAATATGGACGTCGAAGATGAGGCACGCTCTGGTAGGCCAATCGTCGAAAATGTCGATAAAATCATGGAAATCGTCGAGTCGGACCGGCATGTGAGCACTTATTCCATTGCCCAGGAACTGAAGATTAGCCAGAAAACCGTTTGGAACCATTTGCATAAGGCTGGTCTCAAGAAGAAGCTCGATGTATGGGTGCCACACGAATTGACGCAAAAGAACCTTTTGGACCGAATTGATGCCTGCGATTCTTTGCTGAAACGTAACGAAATCGACCCATTTTTGAAGCGGTTGGTGACTGGTGATGAAAAATGGGTCACATACTAGAACAACAGCCGAAAAAGATCGTGGTCCAATCGCGGTGAACCGGCCCAAACGATCGCCAAGCCC
>NW_022639491.1:2052820-2053206 GCF_010583005.1 Odontomachus brunneus | reverse complement strand
TACTCGGCTACCGGAAAAAGATCGAAACAGGAATGACGTATCAGATGGCGTTGGTATACGTACCGTTTCCGTACCTTGAGTCGGTACCTAAGAAATACGCGCGCGATACAAATGCGTACGTATCATTTTAGTCAAACCTGAGAATGTACGCATGCGATAGAAAAGCATACGTATCATTTCCGTATCCCCGAGTGAAATCTGGGAACATTCGCGCGCGAAAGAAAACCGAATGATACTATAAGTAGGGTGTATATCAGTTGGACACGGGGCAATTGGACACAGTCCAATCACAAGTCGCTGTTCCAAGGGACCCTACAAATGTCTCTAATAACACGGTGCTGTGATTGGCTGTGCCGAAATGCACCGTGTCCAAGTGCACCGCTCCC
>NW_022639491.1:2051578-2052810 GCF_010583005.1 Odontomachus brunneus | reverse complement strand
AAATAAAGCGAAAAAACGCTCAGAACTTTTTACTTCACCTAATATTAAATAATTCTTTCTTAACATTGCTAGCGATAATTTTATATTTTTCTAAATTAGCAAGGGTAGAAGAAGAGCAGAAAGATTTATATGCAGCCTTTCTTATCCTAATAAAATCATCACAATGCTGCGACTACCATAACGCGGGAGGAAGCCAGTCATTTCTTCTAACGTTAATTAATCTAGCGTTACAATCAGTGAGAGCATCATGAATTAATTGCGTGAAACTATTATAGATGGAATTAACATCACCAGACAGGGAGTTAAAAGACAGAGCAAAGGGCTGCAGTTTAAACTGAAAGGAGTTCCAGTCTACGTCAGACAGAGAATAAGTCGGACGACAGGACAGACCACCAACCGAGAGACCGTGTAGGAGAGTGACGATTGGAAAGTGATCGCTGGACATAGAGTCCTCAAGCGCAAAAGAGCAAGAGATGAAGAGACAAAGGTACTACGTGAGGAGTTATCAGCGGAGAACCAAGTATTGGAATCTCCAATATAAAGAAAATCTAAAGAAGCGATGGAAAATTCCAATTTCCTACCCTTTTTGTTATAAGTAGTCGGCAGGCAAGATCACGCAGGAATATGGGCGTTAAAATCACCATAAATCAAAACATGCTTCCTAGCAAACACAGAATATAACTATTATATAACATAGAAGTAACACGTAACATAACGGGTGCTATACGTTATTAATGTTAAAATTACATAATTTTCTTTTGTAACTGCAATCTAACTATGTTTTAAAACTGTTATAATTCTCTGTTATTTACAGGTTATAATTATATAACACCAACATAATTAAAATATAACCTGTTATATAAGAAGCGTTTATTTGCATTACATCTATCCCAGATAGCCAAACCTGTGCGAGCAGATTTTACGCAGAGTCTGTCAACAGTGTCTGTTGACAGAATGGCAACAGACTGCACACAGAAATTGTTGTAGCAGTCTCTGACGTCAGACTGACGGCAGATTGCGCGCAGATACTGTTTCCTAGATAGGCTATTTAATTCTATCAAAGGCCATATGTACGTTATTAAATGGGACAGTTTCACATACACATCATGTAAAACTGCTGCAGAGGAGTCAAGATAATTATATTGTGCAATAATTGTACACATATACAGAATAAAAAAAAATGTTTACATTTTAAAATTTTATTACTTATTTTTTATAAAAAAGCAACAATA
>NW_022639491.1:2051161-2051568 GCF_010583005.1 Odontomachus brunneus | reverse complement strand
ACATTTTAAAATTGTATTACTTATTTTTTATAAAAAAGCAACAATAATAGAGAAATAACGTGTTATAATCGCGAACAGTATTAGCGCCGTCGGAACGCTTCAGGAGAAACCGTTTCGACTGCGCTACAACGAGGAAGCGAATGTACAACTGCTGCGCTAAGCATCACCTTGCACATTCCGCATTTCGGACTTCGAGCCGAACCACACCAAATAATTACTACATATGATAATCTCCTTGTCGCCAGGCACCCCCTCCGACAAGACTACACAATATTATATTAGGACCTTAACTTAGTTTCCGCCCGCAAATGTTAGATGGCAATGCAAACAGTTCTAGTAGTCATTACTAACGAAACAGGTAGTTTGTGATTAATTTCGACATTTCTCGATAACATTCAGTCAGCATA
>NW_022639491.1:2050450-2051151 GCF_010583005.1 Odontomachus brunneus | reverse complement strand
ACACGCTTCCGAAATGTTGAAGAAGTGCGAGAATGGGTGGACGAATGGATTGCTTCGAAACAAACATCGTTTTATCGAGATGGTATCGCCCAGTTGCCAGAAAGATGGCAAAAAGTTGTAGAAAGTGATGGAAAATACTTTCATTGAAATAATTTAAATAAATTTTTTACAATAAATGCTTTTTCTCAGTATTTTTTGGGCGGAAACTAAGTTAAGGTCCTAATAAAAGAACGGAGAAGACCGCCTGCCATAGACTTAACACCTCGGTCTCTCGCCGCGACATACGCAACCGACACGCGGTTTGCACATTACTATAAGAACTCGGGAGTAATAACTAAACACGCCTAAGTACGGTTATATTATAATAATTATAAATAAAGCCTTTTTATATATTAAATACAAGTAGCGGCTACAAACTTTACTACATTCCTACCCACCGCCACAGACCCTGCCGCGCCCCCATCTCCGATTCCGAACTCTTTCGCGTCCCGGCAACACGGGGCATGACAAACGAGTACAAGTATAGAATAGTACAACGGTTAAATGGCCATTTAAAAGCGTACATATGTCATCCCTGGTAAAAATGGTTCTCATAAATTTTCATACAATTTCTCATCTTATTATTTTTTTTAATGTTGTTATGTCATTAAATCTGAACGATTTAACCGTCATGCAATAAATACGGAAGACAGCAGCACCGG
>NW_022639491.1:2050086-2050440 GCF_010583005.1 Odontomachus brunneus | reverse complement strand
ACCCAAGGTCAAACTGATGTGATCAGTAAATACATCTTTTTAAACGCCACAACTTTTGTCTGAAACATTTTTTTGTAAAACTTATATTTTTCCTGATATTCGGGCGTCCCGGTACTTTCCGAACACCCTGTATATAAGAACAATGATCACAAGACTGCACAACTTGTACTATGGAGTTCACTTTTATAGTAAAAAGAAGTCATACACTTTTTGATAATGGAAATTACTATTACAATAATAATCATTTCCATTTGAATATGTATAGAAAAATGAAAATTAATAAATGAAAATAACTTCAATAGCATAAAATACCTGAAAACATACTGGGACACTAGACGCTTAGATCTAGGATCT
>NW_022639491.1:2049613-2050076 GCF_010583005.1 Odontomachus brunneus | reverse complement strand
AAATCTGAACGATTTAACCGTCATGCAATAAATACGGAAGACAGCAGCACCGGATAAAATATTAGTCTCGCTATAACTTTTACAGAATTTTTTTGATGGTTTATTTAAAAATATATCATGCTTCGATTTTGATAAAACTTAATACAATCTGAACGGGACGATCGACCAAATTAATTCGCACATGTAACCCTTATAAAAATATACTAAGAATTATTGATAATTACTTATTATCCAGTATTTTTAATACTGAAAATAAGTAATTATCAATGATTCTTAGTATGATATTTCTATAAGAGAAAAGTACAGTATTTTATTAACATGATGGAAAAATGTCATTATCTGTCAGTAATTTTCTATACAGTCCTTGGTAGAAAATTAATTTCGAATTATCGTGCCGGTCTCTCTTACATTATTTATCCGCTAAACGGTTTCGTCTATATTTTGCAGTTTAAAAGGCAAACAA
>NW_022639491.1:2049106-2049603 GCF_010583005.1 Odontomachus brunneus | reverse complement strand
GTTTTATTGCAGTAATTTTCTATACAGTCCTTGGTAGAAAATTAATTTCGAATTATCGTGCCGGTCTCTCTTACATTATTTATCCGCTAAACGGTTTCGTCTATATTTTGCAGTTTAAAAGGCAAACAAACTATAAGATTTTTCTTCTTTAAACTTTAAGTGAGCAATATAAAGCACTTTTTATCAAGTGAGGAATTGGCGTAGTGTCTAAGGTGATGGACGATTATCCAAAACATGTCTTCAGTTCAAGTTCGAATCTCACTAGAGAAAATCTTAAAAATTACGAAAAAATAATATAAAAAAACTTTTTTTTTCATAGTATTTTATGAGTATTTATGAGAAAGCGCTTATTCTATGAGTAATTATAAAAAATTTGAGAAAATTTAATTGAAGAACCTACGAAACGACAGGATCTGCGCGCAATCTGCCGCCAATCTGCCGTCAGAGTCTGTCGACAGGCTCTGCGCGCAATCTGTCGTCAGAGTCTGTTCGCAGAC
>NW_022639491.1:2041143-2048786 GCF_010583005.1 Odontomachus brunneus | reverse complement strand
TTCCATTTAAAAAAATTAATGTGACCTTGACCTGACCTTCGCTACGCAACCCAAGGTCAAACTGATGTGATCAGTAAATACATCTTTTTAAACGCCACAACTTTTGTCTGAAACATTTTTTTGTAAAACTTATATTTTTCCTGATATTCGGGCGTCCCGGTACTTTCCGAACACCCTGTATATAAGAACAATGATCACAAGACTGCACAACTTGTACTATGGAGTTCACTTTTATAGTAAAAAGAAGTCATACACTTTTTGATAATGGAAATTACTATTACAATAATAATCATTTCCATTTGAATATGTATAGAAAAATGAAAATTAATAAATGAAAATAACTTCAATAGCATAAAATACCTGAAAACATACTGGGACACTAGACGCTTAGATCTAGGATCTAATAGCTCTAGGATGATTCTGGAATATCTTGTGTTATTTGGGAGCTAATTAATTTAGAATAGCAAGATACTTTTATATTATTACCTTTAACCGCCCTTCGACCCCGCACTGATGCGCGGGTAGGTGAGGCGCCGCTCTTCTCCTGCGGCGCCTCACCCCGTCCGGGGGGCGGCTTCGCCCCGCCGCTTCCTCTCCGACTCCTCCTTCTGCGACACGACTGTGTCGCAGAAGGAGGTGACGGCGGACCAGCCCTCATCTCCCCCAAGCATGGCCCTGATAAGGGCCGGGGGAAAGAGGTCCGCTCCCACCACATCAATTAGGACTCGGCGCTCCACCACCCAAGAGGGACATTTCTCCAGGGTGTGTTGCGCCGAGTCCACCTCAGCACCACAGTGGTGGCAGCGGGAGTTAGACTTCCTACCAATCCTATGCAGGTACTCACCGAAGCATCCATGTCCGGTGAGTAGCTGCGTCGTCCGAAAGGACAGCTTTCCGCGGGCCCTGTCTACCCACTCTTGTAGACAGGGCCGGATGGCCTCGGCGACCCTCGTTCCTGATCGGCCAGTCCGATCGATCCAGTCTTCTATCCCGGAAGTAATCCCTAATAATTGAGACTAGGTGGGGGGCGACCCTAAAATGGGCCAAGCCCGCCTGCACCTGGTCCCAGGGGAAGGCGTTGGCGATGTCCAAGGACATCACCAACACAACTCCGCCTCTCCTCACGACGGCCTCCGAAAGGGACCGGAGGTCGCACAAGATCGCGTCTACGCTCGACCGTCCCTCACGGAAGCCGTATGGCTCCTCGTTGAGCGTTGGACTACTCCGGGATAGGTGCTGGACGAGGCGGGCGTGTATTATCCTTTCAAATAACTTGCCCGCCTCGTCCAAAAGGCATATCGGCCTATATGCGGAAGGGCTGTCCTCCGACTTGCCCCCCTTTCTAAAGACTGCCCCCCTTTCGTCTTTACTTTTTGTAAAGACTTTTCTAAAGAGGACCAGATTGGCCCTCCTCCAGGGGAGGGAACACCCCGGTCCTCATGCAGGAGGTGAAGAGCCGCATTACGCGACTCTTCACATCCCCTTCCTTCATCGCCAAGGCCCACACTGTGCCTGGGATACCGTCAGGGCCCGGCGCCCTTTTCTTGGCGCCGAGCTTCATGACGGCCCTGTCTATTTCCACTTTGGTAATCCCAACCGACTCTTTCTCCCCGTCTGGGGGTGACGCTCATAGGGGGGAATACAAGCTTCCCCCATAGAAAGAGGGCCCCCACCACCTCATCAAAGAAGTCGGGTTCCAGGGACGCCGTTGGAGGGGGCGCCCAGTTGCGCAAGCGCCTCATCACTAAGTGATAGGGGCGCTCCCTGTTGATAATGGAGACCAGGTTATCCCAGGCACTGGCCTTGGCCGTAAAGATGGCCGCCTTGAGGGCGCCCCGCTTTTCGCGGTACGCCCTCTCGGCGGCCACCCTGCCCGCACTGTCCCTTCCCCGCCGATCCATTTCTCACCTGGCTCGGCCGGCGGAGCGCCGAAGTTCGGCAATCTCCGCCGACCACCAGTACACGGACCGGCGGGGATGCGGCCGGGATCGGGGCATGGCGGCGTTACACGCCGCCGTCATCACGCCCACGATTCCGGCTGCGTCGATCTCAATGGCGGTCCGGGTCCCCGGTGTAGGGCCCGGGTCCACCCATGTGACCGCCGTTACGGCGGCCGCCAACTTGTCGCGATCGAGCTTACGGAGGGCCCACCTTGGCGGTCGGGCGCCCTCCGGTCGCGCCTCAGGAGTACCTCTTCGGGGGTGGCGACCAGTCGGACCACGATATACCTGTGGTCCAAGAGGTTTTCACTCCTGGTCACCACCTGCCAATCCTGGATTAGTCGGGCCCCCTGGGGAGACGTTAGCGTGACGTCGATCACTGATTTCCCCCGCGGCCCGACGAAGGTGCTTCTCCGGCCCCTGTCGAAGTTTACAAGAATCTCAAGATAATTTGTCAACATCCACAGATAGTGATATTGAAAAAGACAAATGTATTGATACAAACATTAGTGGTAAAATAGATAAACTTTTTTTTTTTGTAAGCCAGGGGAAATGCTTTACGCATACCAGCGGTTTCCAGGGAGAGACCGCGGGTTATGTGGGATTCCTCCCCCGCCGAAAAGATCGACGGAGGCCCTACCCACTAAAACCCTTGGTGGGTCCGTCCTCGGCGGTCGTCAGGGGGCCCGCGGGAACTACTTGCATATGACATTCGCCGCACCCCCCCCCCGCTGTCCAGAGGACACCTCCCAAACCGGAGGTAATAATCACCCCCGGTCGCGATCCCTCCTAACAGCAGCGCGGTGCGACCCAACACCGCACACCCCCCTAACGACCCGTAGGGGAGAGGGGAGACCGAAACAGGGCGTAAAACACCCCCGGTCCCGGCCCTCCCCTCCCCCCGGCGCCGACCGCGAAGTTCAGTCGGCGCCGTGGCCCCGTTCTAGATGGTCAGACCGGGGCCCTCTCCACCGGCAGGATCACGGGAAGAATGCGGGAGCGGTGCACTTGGACACGGTGCATTTGGACACAGCCAATCACAGCACAGTGTGATTAGAGACATTTGTAGGGTCCCTTGGAACAGCGACTTGTGATTGGACTGTGTCCAATTGCCCCATGTCCAACTGATATACACCCGATGCTCCCGTAATCCGCCAGCAACACCTTCCTCGGGGCCTCGGTCCCCCGAGCGGCAGCCGGGCCTCCCCGGCCTCCTGTGGCCCGGGGGCCACCTGAACCCCGGGTTACCTCCGCCCCTTCTCATCGGGCAGGCGGGTCCACCTAAGCGGTGGCCCACCTTGCAGCCTTCCTCCCGGCACACCGCGCAGGACACGCCTTCTGCGCAGTCTAGCGTGATGTGTCCCGCTCGGCCACACCGGTAGCATGACCAGCTCCGGTCCACAGACGCGGAGCAGACCGCCCAGGTGTGACCAAGCCTCCAACACTTATAGCATTGGAGCGGGCGGTTATCGAGCATATCAACCGACGCTCCCTCCCATCCCAGCGCCACATGCCCCTCTCGGGCAACCGCAACGGCGAACTCGAGGGGGAGCCGCACCCATGAGGTCCCGATCCCCTCCAGCCCCGCATGATGGGGCCCACCTAGACCTCGGCAGGCCCGCAGTTCCCGCGGGTCGCAAGGACTTCGGGTATCTCCTCGGGGAGGACCGACTCGTCAATACCGACGAGTCGGACCTCCCCATACCTCCTCAGCCTTGCAACATAGGCCCCGGGGAGCGACGCCCTGATCCTTTCGGCCAGAACGTCAGCTCCCCTATCTTTCCCCTCCTTGTCGGGGCTGGCCAGCCCCAGGAGGAGGCCGCCATTTGCGGCCCTCCTCACAAATGCCGGCCGGACCACTACCTCTCCCAACGGGAGCTCCCTTACCCTCCGGAGAGCCTCCGCGTACGAGAGGACCCTCCCTTCATCAAGGCGGACTGCCACCGCCGCCGTCATCGGCAGCATGGGCAGCCACCCCATCCGTCTTGGAGGCTGACCGGGCCCAACCGGGCGGCAGGGAGGGGCCAAATAGCCCCCCACCAGGACCCCCGGAACGGCAGCGCCCGACTCCTCTTCTCCCATTCCCTGCAGTTCCTTTCCTCTCTTCCTCTTTCGCCCCCCCCCCGTCCTTCTGCTCACCACCTCCCATCCCATAGCCGGGACAGAACCCGTATCCACCCCAACCCGTAACTCCCCAGCAACAGCCGGCGCCCCCTCCTTCTCGGAGACAGCACCTTGGGCCGGGGACGTCGCCCGATACCGCGTCACGGGCCGGGCCCCCAGAAGTGGAGACACGGCCCGATCCGCCGTCTGTTTCCTTTCCACCGTTAATTTCCGGATCCTAGCCTCCATCTTTTCCCTCTCCCTCCTTTTCCTTTCCATATCTCTTTCTTCCTTATCTAATTCTCACTTCCGTCCTTTGTCCTTCCATTCCTTCAGTTCCGCTTCCATCTCTTTCCCCCTTTCCTTGTCCAATTCCCATAACCGTCCTTTAAGTTTCCATTCCTTCGACTCCCTTTCCAACTCCTTTTCCCTTGTCTCATCCTCGTCCAGCATCTCATCCCTTTCCTACACTGCTCCTTCCAGGCACTCCGTCCTCAGCCGGAAAACTTTGGCCAAGTTCTCGCAACATCGCACCATTTCATTCTTCCTTTGTGTAATGCCTTCTTTTTCAACCTTACTCATTCTTTTGCTCCTCGCTACCACCTCCTCCATGCAACCGGCACTTTCTTTCGCGTAGCTGAGGCACTTGAGAACATAGTCTCTGTTTTTTTTTTTTTTTTCGCTGGATCCGGCTATCCCTCTTCCACCTCCATCTCCTTCTCATCCTCATCCTCTTCCTCCTTGTGCTTTTTCCCTATCTTTGTGCCGATCTTCTCCTCTTCCTTTTTCAACTTCCTTCTTCCCCCCTCCCCTACTTCACATTTCCTCTTCAATCCCCCTATTTCCCCCCTCCCCTTGGCGGTAGTCCTGACTACCGGGGTGCCCGCCGTCGACACCCCGACAGCTCCGCCTATGTCTGGCTCATCGTCCGTTGACGACAAATGGGGGTCTGGGACCATAACCCCCCCGTGCCGGCCCGATGTATCCGACCCATCGAAAGTCGCTCCTTTTTTGCTACTCATCATTAATTTTGATGGGGGGCATGATGGCGGCCTCCCAACCCGGGCGGCTTTTCGGGCCGCCTCCTAGGGCGGTTTGGTTCAACAGAACCTAAGGGGCCCGCCCTGCCCTCGCTGTGGATTCTCGGTGAAGTATTCACCGAGGATCTTAGTACTTCCGGATGCAGCTGCCCACCTGAGAGGTCGATTGCCATGCAGGCATTAGGGACCCGACAGCCCCCGCGGTGAGGTCGGTCCGCCCGCACCGGCTGCCCCGAGGACAACCAACGTCCCCCTAATACTCTCGGGCGCCGCTGCCCACACGAGAGACCGGTATCATATTGAAATAAGGGATCCGATACGCTCCCCTGCTGTAGGCGCCTTTGGGAGCCACTCTCTCTCTGAAGCGAGAAGGAGGGGCGCCCTCCGGCTCCTAATACTCATGGGCGCAGCAACCCACCCATGAGGGCCTTTTAGTCGCCTTTTACGACACGCAGGCTATACGTTGGGGGTATTCTTTACGTCCGCCACCCACGCGGACGTAAAATAGATAAACTTGATAATGATAAATCTGTTCATAAGAGAAAATTATTTTCTGTACAAAACTATCTTATAGAAAAATTACAGAGAGATGAAATTATGCAAGATAAAAGACTAAAATTAGCTGAAGAAAAAGAAAACAGAAAAAAAGAAATGTTTGCCGAAAAAATGCGTTTGAAAGAAAAAGAGATTGAAGCTATGTTAGAAATTGCTAAAATCTTAAAAAAAGAATAACTTTATATTTTATAAGTTTTGATTTGTTAAATAGTTCCTGATATTTTATTACAGATATTGTGCAATATTTTTTTCTTTTCTTATATCGAATTCAGCTTTTTCCACTAGTGAGTCCCAAGCGTGTCCTACCGGAGCGGTGCACTTGGACACGGTGCATTTGGACACAGCCAATCATAGCACCGTGTGATTAGAGACATTTGTAGGATCCCTTGGAACAGCGACTTGTGACTGGACTGTGTCCAATTGCCCCGTGTCCAACTGATATACACCCTGTCCTACAGTTTGTTCATAGTCCGTTATTATATTTCAAGATTATCTTATATACATATTCAAATATTTTAGCTAATAAAATGATATTTATAGTATCCGCATGAATTGCTTTATTGGCTGAGAAGTTTTTGAAAATATATTTAAGGTAACTTTAAATATTAAAATGAACTATGAACAAGACTCAATGCACACTACTAAGTAGCCGAATTCGATATTAAAATCACAAAGATTAGAGTTAATTTTTAAACAAGATTTAAAAGTGATACATCCAAAGTGTTTATTTATTTTAAATATAAATAATTATAATTTGAAAAATAATACTTAGTCTTAAAGAGCGTTTATTTATTTTTACAAATTATTACAAATAGTATGTAATACGTCCTTAAAACAATAACATTGTAATGATATTTTGTGAACAAATAGATAATAAACTGTATGTATGAAAAACAAAAAAAATAATGGATGCTCATACATATATTTGTATATACTAGTATATTAATTCAAAGACTGCATTATGTTATTCCTTAATGTTAATGCACTTAATGGTGCATTTTCGTTGCAATTTACATCCCCATTGTCAAAACAATTATCATCAACTTCTTGTTCTTCTGTTGCTTCCATATTAATCCCATCTTTAATACTAATGTTATGTAATATGCAACATGTTAAAATTATATATTTGGTATATTTTAATTGTACAACATTTAAAAATTTTAATCTTCTGAATAAACATTTTAAATGACCAAAAGTTTGTTCAATAATGACTCTAGTACTACATAATCTTTTATTAAATACATGTTGTGAATTCATAAGATGCCCATTGTCTTTAAAAGGAACCATTATAAAAACTTGCAATGGATAAGCCGAGTCTCCTAAAAGATATGTATTTGGAGAAAGCATTTGTTCATGGTTTTCAATTAATTTTTGATAAATTGAAGAATTTTGCCACATCCTAGCGTCATGTGTTGATCCTGGCCATAGATCGATAAATTCTTTGTTGGCGTCGCAGATACCTTGTAATAATACGGAATGGTAACCTTTTCTGTTATAATACGAATTGTCTTTCATAGATCCAGGTATTGAGACATGTGACCCATGTACCATCCAAACACATTACGGAAAGTTTCATGTCCTCTTAATTCATTAAATTGTTCTACATTCTCATATGCAGCTCTTCCTGTGGGCCAAACTACCCAGTAAGCAATCTGCGCGCAGACTGATGTCAGACTGTCGACAGGATCTGTCGAATCCGAGCAGGATCTGTCGACAGATCCATAGACATCTGCGTCCCCAATCTGCCGCCAGACTGTTGACAGGGTCTGCGAACAGACTCTGACGACAGATTGCGCGCAGAGCCTGTCGACAGACTATGACGGCAGATTGGCTGCAGATTGCGCGCAGATCCTGTCGTTTCGTAGGTTCTTTAATTAAATTTTCTCATAATTTTTCATAATTACTCATAGAATAAGCGCTTTCTCATAAATACTCATAAAATACTATGACAAAAAAAATTTTTCTACATTATTTTTTCATAATTTTTAATATTTTCTCTAGTGAG
>NW_022639491.1:2040036-2041133 GCF_010583005.1 Odontomachus brunneus | reverse complement strand
CTTTTAAGCCGCAAAATATAAACGAAACCGTTTAGCGTATAAATAATGTAAGAGAGACTGGTACGATAATTCGAAATTAATTTTCTACCAAGGAATGCATAGAAAATTATTGCAATAAAACAGCAGATAATGACATTTTTCTATCATGTTAATAAAATACTGTACTTTTACATGTGCGAATTAATTTGGTCGATCGTCCCGTTCAGATTGTATTAAGTTTTATCAAAATCGAAGCATGATATATTTTTAAATAAACCATCAAAAAAATTCTGTAAAAGTTATTTACATAGCGAGACTAATATTTTATTCGGTGCTGCTGCCTTCAATACTTATTGCATGACGGTTAAATCGGATTTAATGACATAACAACATTTAAAAAAATAATAAGATGAGAAATTGTATGAAAAATTATGAGAACAATTTTTACCAGGAATGACATGTGTACGCCTTTAAATGGCCATTTAACCGTTGTACTATTCTATACTTGTACTCGTTATTTCTCTATTATTGTTGTTTTTTTATAAAAAATGTGTAATACAATTTTAAAATATAAACATTGTTTTTTATTGTGTATATGTGTACAATTATTGCACAATATAATTATCTTGACTTCTCTGCAGCATGGTGTGTATGTGAAACTGCCCCATTTAATAACGTACATATGGCCCTTAATAGAATTAAATAGCCTATCTAGGAAACAGAATCTGCGCGCAATCTGCCGTCAGTCTGTCGTCAGAATCTGTCGACAGGCTCTGCGCGCAGTCTGTCACCAATCTGTCGTCAGAGACTGCTAAAACAGTTTCTGTGTGCAGTCTGTTGCCATTCTGTCAACAGATACTGTTGACAGACTCTGCGTAAAATCGCACAGGTTTGGCTATCTGGGTTATAATATACCATAATCATATATATTTTTCCAAACAGCACATGTACAGTATGTTTGATAAGAGCGTGTACGGCAAAACTCAAAAACTTAGGATAATACATAAATTGAAAAAATGTGTACACATTATGCATGATATAGACTGCGATGCTTTATTATTAATAAGTTGTCCAGTCGCCTCCATTATCAATAATTGACTGGCATCTCCGAGGCATAC
>NW_022639491.1:2038683-2040004 GCF_010583005.1 Odontomachus brunneus | reverse complement strand
CATGATATATTTAGACCCTTTTTAAGTAAAACCGCTTGCCCGCCACGCAATGATAAACAAGGATTCTTCTCAAACACCCGTAAAATCATTTTGTCCTCCTTTTTCGTCGTTTTCTGCACAGAGCCACGATCCGGCAAGTCATCAACGTTTTTGACCTCGGAATAACGTTTCACCCACTTACTCACAAACGCCTTAGACTTCTTCATATACTTAGCAGCCGCTCCGCGCGACATTTTTGGTCCTTTCGGATGCGAACATAGAAACACAGCTTCGTAACGTGATGCGTACGCGGCACTCATGTTGAAATACGCCCTTTTGTGACGAAAGTCAAACGATAACTAAGGCTTTCTAGACAAAGCATCTTGGGAGAAGAGCCCCGCTATTGGCTCGCGTTCATATCCCTCCTCTAACGATTTCGAGGAAAAAGTTTTGCCGTACACGCTCTTATCAAACATACTGTACATCCAAAGAATGTACTTTGGACGTACTTAGGACGTAAGGACGTTTTTATGATGTTTTTAGGACGTTTTTTGGATGTCTGTGCTGTCTAGGTTTCTTATTATTTATATGTAAAATTGAAATGTGTGTAAGCAATTTTGTACAAACCCTGAATACCCAGTAAGCAAGAAATTAATACAACATTAATCATTAATACAACATTGCTACAATGATATTGAAGAACCTGTAATATTGTCAAATATGTAGTGTTTAATATTGTATCAAACATCATTATGAACATACTTTGACCGCTATTTGGAAGTTTCAATAATGTTGAAATAGGGTTGCTATAACGTTTTAATCGGCAGAAATATTTTTAAGATGTTGCATTTATCTCAAATAAATGTTAAAATAACATTTGAAAAATATATTTTTTGTAATGTTTTTAAAATGTTTAAACAATATTCAGAAAAATTATATCACAAAATAACATGTAAAAAATATAAATGCAATATTAAAAAATGTCCAAACAAATCACATGAAGTCAACGTTTCTAAACGTTAATTTAATGTTCCTTGCTTACTGGGTATTCTTTTATTTCATAATATTTTCTATTATATAGAGTCTGACGCAAGCTATATCGATAACAAAAAATGTATAAAAAACATTAAACTGGTAGGAATGGTCGAAGTCATTTTTCAAATAACTACATAAACTTTACAGATATTAAATAAAATAGATAGGCGAATCAACGCGTGTATTTGCTAGGTACGTTATAATATACTATGAACACTGTAAGTATACATTTTATAACCATAAATTATAAGAACATTGTTGAAGTCATTGGAATCACCGCGTGCCGCTTGATCGTTAAGTTTTAAGT
>NW_022639491.1:2038242-2038673 GCF_010583005.1 Odontomachus brunneus | reverse complement strand
CATTTTTCAAGCAAAAAAACGGACCGAATTAAGTTGTACACCCAATAGTTTTTTTTTTGAAAATAAGAATAGATAAGTTGTTGAAATGTCAAGGAAAAATCAACAATCGTGGACATTTTTACATTATATTAAGGTTTGTGCAACGTTGATTCAATGTTTCTCAATGTTGCTGCAATTAAATATTTTTTCAATATTGATTCAACATTACTGTATAAATACTGTATGACGCTCAAGTCTTAAATTGTATTCTCACGTACTTATGAAAACCGGCTATAATTTCACGCGCAAATAAAACAAATCTTTTAAATTTTTTAACAGCCCAGTAAACAAGAAATCATTAATACAACAATTGCTACAATGATATTGAAGAACCTGTAATATTGTTAAATATGTTTAATAATGTGTTTAATAATGTATCAAACATCATTGAC
>NW_022639491.1:2037106-2038232 GCF_010583005.1 Odontomachus brunneus | reverse complement strand
CAAACGATAACTAAGGCTTTCTAGACAAAGCATCTTGGGAGAAGAGCCCCGCTATTGGCTCGCGTTCATATCCCTCCTCTAACGATTTCGAGGAAAAAGTTTTGCCGTACACGCTCTTATCAAACATACTGTACATCCAAAGAATGTACTTTGGACGTACTTAGGACGTAAGGACGTTTTTATGATGTTTTTAGGACGTTTTTTGGATGTCTGTGCTGTCTAGGTTTCTTATTATTTATATGTAAAATTGAAATGTGTGTAAGCAATTTTGTACAAACCCTGAATACCCAGTAAGCAAGAAATTAATACAACATTAATCATTAATACAACATTGCTACAATGATATTGAAGAACCTGTAATATTGTCAAATATGTAGTGTTTAATATTGTATCAAACATCATTATGAACATACTTTGACCGCTATTTGGAAGTTTCAATAATGTTGAAATAGGGTTGCTATAACGTTTTAATCGGCAGAAATATTTTTAAGATGTTGCATTTATCTCAAATAAATGTTAAAATAACATTTGAAAAATATATTTTTTGTAATGTTTTTAAAATGTTTAAACAATATTCAGAAAAATTATATCACAAAATAACATGTAAAAAATATAAATGCAATATTAAAAAATGTCCAAACAAATCACATGAAGTCAACGTTTCTAAACGTTAATTTAATGTTCCTTGCTTACTGGGTATTCTTTTATTTCATAATATTTTCTATTATATAGAGTCTGACGCAAGCTATATCGATAACAAAAAATGTATAAAAAACATTAAACTGGTAGGAATGGTCGAAGTCATTTTTCAAATAACTACATAAACTTTACAGATATTAAATAAAATAGATAGGCGAATCAACGCGTGTATTTGCTAGGTACGTTATAATATACTATGAACACTGTAAGTATACATTTTATAACCATAAATTATAAGAACATTGTTGAAGTCATTGGAATCACCGCGTGCCGCTTGATCGTTAAGTTTTAAGTAACGCAGTCAGGATGGATGGGTGACCGGCATACCGCTTCGGATTCGAAATTATCGAGGGAGGATTCGCGAAAGTTTTAGAATGTTGTTTGACAATCTTCGGTTTCTAGCAGTTATAAGACATGAAAAAATTAG
>NW_022639491.1:2021837-2037096 GCF_010583005.1 Odontomachus brunneus | reverse complement strand
CAAACATCATTGACATGAACATACTTTGACCGCGATTTGGAAGTTTTAATAATGTTGAAATAGGGTTGCTATAACGTTTTAATCGGCAGAAATATTTTTAAGATGTTGCATTGATCTTAAATAAATGTGTGTTAAAATAACATTTAAAAAATATATTTTTTTAATGTTTTTAAAACGTTTAAATAATATTCAGAAAAATCATATCACAAAATAACATGTGAAAAATATAAATGCAATATTATTAAAAAATGTCCAAACAATGCACATGAAGTCAATGCTTCTAAATGTTAATTTAATATTCCTTGCTTACTGGGAGGTATTATGCAACTTTCATAATAAAATCCCAGATAGAATTCTAAAAGAATTCAGTCGTATGTCACCAATTCTGAGTTTATTTTTAGATACAAAAATTCTTTTCACTGAACTCTGAAGAATTCTTTTTATATCTGAAAATGAAATCAGAATTGGTGACATACGACTGAATTCTTTTTGAATTCTCTGTGCTATCTGGGATATGTACGCAGTTAATAAATAATATTTTATTACGTCTTTTAAACACACATGTTATATAAGTTATTTATAATATACACATAAATATTACCTAAGTTCTATTATTAAATCTCTATTTTTTTGCTGTATGGGTCTGCGTCTGCGTGTACGCTATGCTCGCGCTCAAGCCTTAGATTGTATTCTCATATATTTATGAAAACCGGCTATAATTCCAAATAAAACATAAATCTTTTAAAATTTTTAATAGGTATTATGCAATTTTCACATAATAAAATATGTACACAGTTAATAAATAATATTTTATTTACGTCTTTTAAACATGCGTGTTGTATGAGTTATTTATAGTATACTCTCATAAATATTACCTAAGTTCTTTTATTAAATCTCTATTTTTTTAAATAATTACGTTGTAATATGTAAGTATCATTGCGCAGTTATTTTATATTACGATTATACTTACGCAACAACACTTATGTATACGCAACCATTTTAAGAATAAGGGCCCAGTTCCAGTGCAGTTGAAGATAACAAATTTCTTCTTTGAAAAAATACGTGCGACATCACGATAATCAACGCCTGTAGAAGGCTTTATTACCACGAAGAGCGTAAGTAATAAAAACGACAATGCAACAGAGAAACAACAATGTTTCCTTTCTTATGTACATGATTAAGTATTATTTGTTGTTACCTATTTATAAGAGAAATGTAATATTTCCAAATGAGAAACATATTCGTTAAGTTCTACCTACTTTTCGTGTTTCAAATAAATGATCTCTTAATTTTCGCATGTATTACATTCGTGTCTATTATAATTAAATTCGTAAATTTTGCGTTTCGCAAATTTTAGCGCCGTATAATGTTTTTCGTCCCATTGTCTCGTGCTTGATTGCGATCATCCATTTACCGTTGTTTTGCCGAATTGCACCGTTCCTCAAGAAAACAACCGAGACACCGTCGCAGCCGAGGAGCAACGCGAGAAGAAAGAAAATATTGTATCGCGTCCTCGACCGGCGCGATTTGTGCGAGCATACTCGATCTCTCCGTTACCGCGAGCAGCCTAAATATAGAGTGACACTGTGGCATTAATTTGTTGAATGGAAAGATAGGTGCGTTCACGCTCGAGGGGGACCGTACGTCAGTCATTGTGGGGTAAATCACGACGGGGCACGGCGGCAGAAATCTCTGCATCCGCGCGAACGCGCCTCGCGGCTCCCTCTTTCGAAATCGCGCTCGGCTTCAAACGTTTTGCACGGACGTTTTTCGGCTGGAACACGTTCTTGAAGCGGGGGTGGTGAAAGAATTCACCTCTTAAAATTTCTCGAAGATCCCGGAAGTGTGATCACGAACGATCACGGAGGGAGAGTACGGCTGCTCGACTGCGGCGCATCGAGAATGCGGAGATAAGGACGACGCAAGGATACCAAGGGGACAACCGAGGATCTCAACTTGGTGCGAGAGAGACGCACACTAAATAGCGATAATTGCGTACGTATTGTTTGCAATTTCGCTGAACAATCGTATCCGTCGTTTTTTCGTGCTGTCGGACATTACGTTCTCACCTTTCGCCTCTTCGAAACGAAGTTATATTTCTGAAGAAAGCAATATTTGAGACTATGTTTTTTGTCCGTGCGTGTTATCATCTATATTAATGTTATTGACTAATCACTATCGTTAGAGGGACAGCTTCGTGTAACTCGCTAGAAAAAAGATGATTTTTAGGAATTTAAAAAAAAAGAATTCACACACACAATAGATCTTTTTGAAACTATTAAAGTATTTTAAACATTTAAAAAAGTAAAAACAATTTTGTAAAATAATTGTTATATTAGAAATTATAAAGTTATTTCGCCGCGGCTTCGGCATCGGAGTCGCCTATCGGCGTGCAGTATAACGCCTGTATTCGTCTAAAACAAAAGTTGAAAGTTTTGTTTTTTTCATAGGATTTATAAGAGAAAAATGCGTTTAAAGTTTTAGGTATTAAAAAATAACAATTTTTAGAAATTTAAAGCTGTTTTGCTATTCCAAATTAGTTTGCTATTCTAAGTCCATACAGCATGCTTCCTCTTTAAAGTTTTGTAGCTCAATTTGTTGAAGCTCTCTTCGAGCTTCTTCGTGTTGATTAGACTATGGCACTCCTGTTTCTTCAACCGCTTGCGAGTATCAGCGAGTATCAGCGAAAAATTTACATTGCTGTCCAATATTGATTTCTAGCATTTCCATAATTTTTAATGTGGCATAATAGCCTTCATAGAAAACACTAGCAGCAATAAAAACGGCAATCTTGATAATCTTTATACCGGAATTCAAGTGTTTCGGAGTCAAACGCATGAGCAACCTATACCTTCGTAATGCGCGATCGTTCTCAACTATCGATACTATGTCGATAGTCATACATCTAAGAGTCACCTCGTATCCACGGAGTTTATGCATACAATAAACTAAACAAAGGACCGCTACCTGTGTAACGCGCAGCTATAAAATCGATGGTAAAATAGCCTCGTTAATACTTCGAATTTCGATCTATAACTTCAGATACGTATTTTTCAGGTGTGCTACTATTGATTTATGCAAAAAAGATCGATTTTTCTCGATCTATTACACAAAGCTCCCTCTTCTTGCTGCCCTCAAACTTGCTGCTACTCATAATCGTTAATTACATTAATTATATAGTTAATTATTGTAAAGCGTTATAACACATATACAACAGACGAAATAACAACCGACACGGTTGCCAACATCTATCGCGAGTTTAAATAATTTGAAATAGGACAAGGTTGAGAGCGATGAGAACACGCATTTGGCGAACGGTGCGATTCCCGGAAGTGGCTCGTTGTCCATCGTCCGTCATCATCAAGACCTTTTTACGTTGACTATATGTCATATCTTGTACGCACCTAAGTGCGCTCATGAGCGGTGACGACGACGACGATGATGATGACGACCGATGAACACTAATTCACTACTCTAATACACGGAGAAAACTACTATGATTGCTATATTCACATATTCTATGGTTTGAGATAAAATTTATGTGATTTTAAATGAAATAGATATGACACTAAAAGTTGCTGTAATTACATGTCCATTTATACAGTTCTTACAATCATAGTTCTTATGATGTATAATGTTTAGTTAGTACATCTTCGTATACATAGTTGTCTTAACTAAAGAAATATTGCTGTTTCTCTGTTGTGATCTGCAGAACAAATGCTATAGTTGAGAAATCCGTAGAGTTTAGTTGCAGCACTGAGAGTACTGCTCAAACGCATATGGATAGACAATATCATATTCATAAGAAGATTAGTGTATCATTTCCAGAGTACTATGGTTACTACGACCATTTTGTATGCATGGTCGAAAGCTAACATTAATATTCCCTTATAGCAACCATATTTAGGCAAGTAATATTTTTAGTGTTTTCTCCGTGCGAGAGAGAGAATACGAATATATTATGTTTTATTTATATTAGAGACTCTCATTATTGTGATATACTGTCCCCGACATCCGACGTCCCGGATGTCCCGACATTTCGTTCGCTCACTCGAAGGGCTTCCTGTGGCCGTTAAAGACCGGCGGCATTGAATAGAGAACGAGAAATGCGCGCGTTGCGCAAGCCACTTTTTATAGACGGCAATTGTCAATCAGCCCTTCGCTCACCCATCCCGCACGCACTCTTTCCTCTTCTCTGCCGATTCGATGATCCACTCCGTGGTACAAGTACGCGGTGTTGCGGTTCCAGCGTTTTAGTCGAAAAGCAGAGCGTGAGTCGCGCTGGCGCGCCAGCCGATTGACGTTGCTTCCCCTCGGCTCTCTCTCTCTCTCAGTCGGCCGATTGGTAGAGATGAGTTCCTGAAATCTCGCTTTCGTCTCGTCGTATACAAATAATGCCTTCGAGGGGATCATCCGGCCGCTCCAAGGTAGACAGATCTACCAGCCCTCTGTCACGGAAACCGCAAACGGCTCCTGTGAATCCGGTGCAGGAACTGCAGGCCCTCTTCGCCGAGCCCGTGGTGAATACCAACACCGGCACCACCACTACCGTTATCTCCAATGGAGGCGAGAAGGAGTCGGATTTCCGATTCGAGGCCATACAATGCCTACGATCCTCCGTCGTCAAGAAGACCAAAGACTTGCCGGAACGAGGAAGCTGGAGCAGCAAGGTGAGGCAACGATCAACATCATCTAGAAGAACAGCCGGACGAACGTCTAATCGCCGATAATCGCCGTTCTTGTGTCTTCTCTCTCTCTCTTTCTCTCTCTTTCGAAGATCGAGTTCATCCTGTCCGTCGTGGGACTGGCCATAGGCTTGGGAAACCTATGGCGGTTTCCTTACCTCTGCTATAAGAACGGCGGTGGCGCTTTCATGGTGCCTTACTTCATCGCGCTTGGCCTGGCGGGTATACCCATGTTCCTGATGGAGCTGTCTCTGGGACAGATGATGACAATCGGCGGCCTCGGTGTCTTTCAGATAGCGCCGCTCTTCAAAGGTGACTTTATACGTGTGCACGGATCTTATCTTCATGTCTGAGTCTCGTTGAGACACCTCGCGAAGAGTTACGTGACGATGACGATCATCTCCCCAGGCATCGGATACGCCACCTGCGTGCTCTCCTGCTGGACTAATGTTTACTACATCATCATTCTCGCTTGGGCGCTCTTCTACTTTCTGGTCTCCTTGCGAGCCGGTGAGTCGATTTACATCGCTGTATGCGCGGCATACCGACGTCCTGATCACTGAAATTGAATAACGAAATTGTCACATCCATTGGGGATTCTTATTTGAACAGACGTACCTTGGCGAAGCTGCGATAACTCATGGAACACGCGCTACTGCATCACATCTGATGCGCTGTGCTGGCAAAACGAGTTGTCGAACGACACCATGTGCGCCACGTCCATCGGAAATTTGAGCACCACGTTCCTAAAAGATCCAGTCAAGGAGTTTTGGGAGTAAGTTAGCAGGGATCGTTGATGATGCGCTATTAACAGATTAATTGCGTCGATATGACGCGAAGTATCGCGAATTTATTTCTCATCTGCTACGAATAGGAGACGAACTCTGCAGATCTCCGCGGGTGTCGAGGCAGTGGGTAGCATAAGATGGGAATTGGCTGGGACATTAGCGGTCGTGTGGATTATGTGTTATTTCTGCATCTGGAAAGGCGTCAAGTGGACCGGCAAGGTAATGAGCTCTTTAAATTAAATCCTCCTACTTCACTCATTCAATATATAATGTATAGGTCGTCTACTTCACGTCGCTCTTCCCGTATGCGCTGCTGGCTGTGTTGTTGGTACGAGGCTTAACACTTCCTGGCGCTTCAGAAGGCTTGAAGTATTACGCCACTCCGAATCTCTCGAAACTCGGCGATCCCGAGGTAAAAAGAACTGTTTTGGAAAAAAATGGCAGTTTCACATTGTTAAAAGTAAAAGCTCCTCATATATTATTAGTAAAATGTAGAAAGGGCCAATGAAAGTCTGAATTATCATCTATTGTATGTATGGATCAGATTAATTAATTGAATAATGATTAATTACTTGATTAAAAGATAATCATTTTTTACTCAACTTCAAATTAGTTCAGTTAATTTTAAATAAAAAACTTTACAATAAAGTAGTTACTATAATTTTTTTTTACTTATATAAATTTATATAAATTTACTTATATAAACTTTTCCTTATATAAGTTAAAGTAATTTATCAATATTAAATTAAAAATTAATATAGGCTACTTGCAATGTATAAAAGAAAAATTAAAAAAAATTATAGTAGAAATTATTAACTTTTGAATTAGTTTTTGTTTATGTAATTTTTAACGTAACTGAGAATTAATTATACCTATAGTTCACTAACTTCAAATTTGTTTTAACTTAAAATGTTTTTAACTTGAAAGTTAAAAAAGGATTAACTTACTCAACCCTAAACACAGACAATAAAATTTGAAATTTACTGACTACAGATTCAAGCTGTCGTTGGACCCTTTCGCGTTTGATTGATTATTAATTTCTCGTGATCGTGCAGTTCGAGAACTAAAACGTAGCTATCATCATCATTTGTACTATCATATTGTACGTATAGGTGTGGATAGATGCGGTGACGCAGATATTCTTTACTTACGCTCTCGGTCTAGGCGCGCTGGTAGCACTAGGCAGTTACAATAAGTTTAACAATAACGTTTACAAGTGAGTACCACTCCCCATGTCTTTCATCTATATCTTTTTGCTCTTCTCTTCGTACGCATCGACGAATCTCCATTCGCTTTCAGGGACGCTCTCATCATATGTTGTGTGAATACTTGCACTAGTTTGTTGAGCGGTGTTGTTATATTCTCCGTGGTCGGTTTCATGGCTCACGAACAGCAGAAACCGGTGGCCGATGTAGCTGCTTCTGGTAATGTGCACGCATTATCGTTATCATTATTATCTCTGACAAATTCCCAGCGAAGACGTGACAATGATTCGGAATCATTGAGTCGATTGTTTCACACCAATTAGGACCCGGTCTGGCGTTTCTGGTTTATCCCTCAGCGGTTCTGCAGCTACCCGGAGCCTCGGTCTGGTCGTGCCTCTTCTTCTTCATGCTCCTTCTGATAGGCTTGGATAGTCAGGTATAACACGTTCCCGACGGACGTCGGGAACGTCCCGAAATTACATCGGTGAATTAGTGCTGAATGATGAGAGCAAGTCGTTTTTCAGTTCTGTACGATGGAGGGCTTTGTCACCGCTGCCGTGGACGAGTGGCCGCGATTACTAAGGAAGAGGAAAGAACTGTTCATCGCGATCGTATGCTTGATCTCCTACTTGATTGGATTGCTGTGCGTCACGGAGGTGAGCATACATATGTGGTGGCGGGTTACATATTCATACTTCGCTTTAATCAATGTCAGTCATCCCTCTGAACGTTTGATGAGTTTCCAGGGCGGTATGTATGTGTTCCAACTGCTAGACACGTATGCCGTCAGTGGGTTCTGTCTGCTCTTCCTAATGTTCTTCGAGTGCATCTCTGTGTCGTGGGCGTTTGGTGTAAATCGATTCTATGACGGCATACGGGATATGATAGGTTATTATCCATGCTTCTGGTGGAAGATTTGTTGGACGTTCACCACGCCTGCTATCTGTGTGGTAAGGATGCTGTTACCTAATCCTGGACGATGATTTCATGTGGGCAATGCTGTCTTTTTGGTAAATGTTTCTCATGTTCTCATGTTCTCCGCAGGGCGTCTTCATCTTCAACATCATCAAGTTCGTGCCCGTGAAATACCTCTCGTACGAATTTCCATGGTGGAGTCACTTATTGGGTTGGCTTGCGGGCCTTTCCTCGATGCTATGCATTCCAGGCTACATGATCTATATCTGGTACGTTACACCAGGAACTACCTCAGAGGTATGTAGGATTTAATAAATATAAAGCGTGCGCGTCCATGTGCAAAGTTTAACGACTCATTCCGTGTATCTTTTCAGAAATATCGAAAATTGATAAAAATAGAGGACAACGTAGCCGCATTACGGAAGAAACTCAATCCATCCAAAGCTGCTGTCATCAACGCCGAATTTGAATTATAAAACCGCATTCGTTCTACTCACGATCGCGGATGCGGGAATGCGGGTCGCGCAGTGTACGAATTTACGACGAAAACTCAGAGAGCTCAGGAGCTCGTTGCAGAGAAACGGAGGGATCCAAGCGCAACGAGGAATGCGAAACGGACTGGAGATAAATTAGATTTCGCTCTCGAGTAGCACCGAGAGAGATAAGGTATACCGTGTGTGTCTCATTCACTTCGGCACAAGTAACATCGAGCGACGTTTATTAATTAAACTGATATATCATATACCTCTTATAATCCGCCTTCAAACAACATATCGTATAAAAAGGAACAAAGACAATAATAATACGCTTCACAATAATGACACGCTCGATCAGTTCACCCTTTTGATTTCTCTCCTCCTACGTTCTAACGTCACAACTGCACGTACCATGCATTCCTCTAACGAGATAATGCTAAAATTCGCTTCGAAAGCCTCTTAGCCTAGTTAATAGAAAAATCAAGCCCGATCGTTTCACTTAAACGTGTTAGATAAAATATATGTACGTATATGTATGCTCGGCGATATCCGATTTTCAACCGCAATGTGTCCGAACGTGTTTTTTCTTTCTCTCTTTTTTTTTTGCCGTCGTAATAAATTATTTTCAATAACGCAGAGTGTACGCGCTGCGCGCGGTTGCTAAGAAAGATTTCGGCTGCGATCAGCGACTACGTCGCGATTTAAGCTCTACGGATCTTTGTTCTGCATCTCTTTAATACGAACGAGTAGCTGCTCCTTCCACTGATCTTCGGAAATTGTACTCGCCCACTGCGGGATGGAAGTCTCAGGAAGCGTGATGGACGCCATCACGGATTTCACCTGCTTAATCTTGGCCGCGTCCAAGTCGATGTCGGAGCGATTGTATGGACATGACCAGACTTCCAACACCTCCGAGGCACAGCTCTGATAAATGACAAATAATACAATCATATAATCGTTATTCAATTATTATACACTATCCATCAATTATTTAATTATTCAGGGTTGAGTAATAACTAGTTAAAAGTTAAGTTGAAACGTTAATAACTTTTAACTTAATTTGGTTAATGGTTAATTTGGTTAACTTAATTTTAAATGAATTAACTTTTAACTTAAACTAAGTTTTAAGTTATTTTAAAATGCGTCAACTTGAATTTATTAATTTCTTTATTTAGGTTAAAATAATCTCTAATCTATATAAATATTAAAATTTAACTCAATATAACTTTAAACTAAATTAATTTAAATGAAAATTAATTTACCCAACCCTGTATCTATTATATTTCAAGAAATTACGATTAGAATATTATATTCTACTAATGCTTACCTGATGTGCCTCGATTAATGGGGTAGGTGGTGCTTGATTCAGCTCATCTACTCCAGACAGCCATTCATCGTTCTAAAAGAAAAAGAGAGATGTAGGAAATGTTTGGTTTCGGTTACAATTTATTTTTGATTTTCTTTGATGTAACTTGCAGTAAGCAAAGGTAAATTTTATTTTATCTTTCAAATACCTCATCTTCATCCAATATAGGATCAGCATCAGTGGATACTTGGGACAATGGAATATATTCCGTTATCCCTATATCCTCATCCTCACTATCTAAGTCATTCGCCTCTCTCGCGTCCAGGGGTACATTAGAGGTCGTCAGACTCTCTTGAATGGGTTCTTGTGTGGGCTCAGGCGACATAGTGAATCGATAGATTCAATTAACTATGGTAAACAAGAACTTTTTATCAACATATTTTTTATCAACATATCAGCATTAACATAACAGTCGATTCTTTTTAGATAAAAATGCAAAACAAAGACATCAGTCCAAGACATCAGAAAGAAGAGCAAAAGAAAAAAAGAAAGAGCAGCTAGGTAAGGTCTTCCAGTATTATTCTAACCTTCATGTTACTCTTAATCCTGCTATGACAGACATGCATGTTTAATATCGCGGGGAAATTGAGCGCATAATAGTACGTTGATACTAACGATACGAAACGGAGCATCTCCTAGATCATGGATGGCTGCAAATAAACTCGAAATCGACTACGCAAGACTAATGTTTGACAGTTCGCTGCTGATCGTCAGGTCATCCCAGCCTCTTTTTCGGCTCCAGCTGATCCACAGCTTCACTCGGTCGATAATTGCAACAACAAACGACGCGCCCGCTACGGACGAACGCAATGTTGGTAATTAATCGGTCGCCCTCGAAATAAAGAAGGAAACTCCCTGTATCGGTAGAGAAGTTACTTACGGTAGTGAAGTTTCCTCACAACTTTGTGCAGAGTGCACTGTTAGAATATTTCTAACTAATGAAACGGGAAAAAGTTTTGACATCAATTTTATTCAAACATCAGAACACGCCATGTCCCGGTTTACATAACGTCTTTTACGAAGAGAAAGAACGGTATGCATTTCTGCTCTAGTTTAAATACTTAGAATAGTATCTGCTCTTTTCAGAGGTACTTCGGGCTGAAAGTCAATTTTCTCGTATAGCCGAACTAATCTTTAAAATGTGTAAAATGTGTAAATGTGTAAAATGTGTATAATGATGCGTTAAGGGCCCAGAAGTGCGATTCTGTAACTCATTATTGCAGTTAACGACATTCTCGTTGTCGTTAATTGCAACAATGAGTTACAGAATCGCACTACAGATAGCAGAAAATTATAAAACTCTTGGTTAATCACTCTTATAGAAATATCATACTAAGAATCATTGATAATTACTTATTTTCAGTATTAAAAATACTGGATAATAAGTAATTATCAATGATTCTTAGTATGATATTTCTATAAGGGCGGAACTTTTGATTAATGACGTCATAAATGAGAAAACGTGCGTCCAAAATTCTTGAGAAATATCCCTTATAGAAAAGTATCACTGGCTGTGATAAATTGGCCAGTAATAAATAGTAATTTTATTACTAGTACAAGTAATAAAATTATTGAACGACAGTAATTATCACTGGCCAAATTATCACTTATCAGTATTAAATTTCTATAAGGGATGTTGAGGGAAGTAAAAGGATATGTCCATAAAGTAACTCCCCTTGGAATCAATTGGATGCATCTGTAAAATGTTCCGAAAATTTTTTTTTTGTTCTAACAACTAAATAACCATAATATTAATGTGATGTGCGATCTTCCTTTTTAACTTACTTTTCCCTATGATTTAGTTGCATTAATTGTATGGCTACTTATTGATTGTTAGAGTAAAAGAAAAGTTTTCGAAACATTTCACAAATGTGCTTAATCGATCGCAAGTATTATTTTATAGATACAACCTTTTATTTCGACACATTCCGCAAGAACTTTAAGTATATGTTTCCTCGCTTCTGACGTCATTAATTAAGAAGACTGCAATGAAGAAACGGGAATCTTAAAAGATGTTTTAAAAGACCTCTGGAAAAATATAGTAAATATATAAATAATATATAAATATATAGTAAAAAACCTCTGGAAAAATATAGTAAATATATAAGTAATATATAAGTATATAATAAGTATAAATATATAAGTATAGTAAATATATAAAAATATAGTAAAAAAATATAAGTATGTCGTTTTTAAGGTTTTTTTTTAGAAATTTTTAACACTTGACGGAAATCCTCGAGATTTTGTGACAATTGCTTTTATTTTATGACAAGAACGCAGCGTGGCGGATGTTTAAGATCCAGGATGGTAACGAACGTGTTAACGAATTATAGTCATGATCATTAGGCGCTCTTATCGTAGCTCGGAAGAGCACGAAAGAAAGAGAGAGAGAGGGGAGGGGACAGAGAGAAGTTCGAGGAGCAAAAAGAAAGCGCACGCGAGATGAATGACGGACTGGCCGGCGTTAAGCCAACGAGTTAAGTTAAAGTAGTAATCCGGTGCATCTCGCGGAGGCGACTGGTGTCGTGAAACATCCTCAAGAGCATCCTCGAGACATGTCACTCATCGATCTTCTCGTATTTCCGGCTATCCTCCTCGCCTGGTCAGGTAAGCACCGGCAAGATTCTTAAATTGTTTAATCGAACAACTAGACGCGATCTGTATGTTCCTTCATTCTTTTATTTTTTCTCGCGTATTCTGAGCGAGTCGATCGATACTTATTAATTGTACGATTGGAATTCTAGCGTGCGCGTATCCAGAAGGTACGCTGCTAAACGACGAAGCGCAGGCGTTGCTCATCGAGTCGGTGCTGCAACGTGAACCGGCGACATTCAAATTGTACACCAGGTGCGCTCACAATTCTTCTTTATCTATCAAGATTCAAGAGACAATCAGACTCAAATAGCATAATATCTGCTTAGATCATTTTGGAGGCGTTCCTGGACATCCTGGACATGTCCAAGATGATCCTAGGACGTCTTATACTATCTGGGAATTTAGAAGTAAAGCATAACTTAGAAGATTTAATATTTTATTGATGCATACAACAGGATGTTCAGTTCGTTAAGAAGAAATCTCAATCCGTTGGCGCGACGCAAAAGGATACTAAAGAATTTCTCTACGTTGATCCTGACAAATCGTTCCGACGTCGAAACGGCCTTGCAAACTGAATCCACGCAAATCGAATTCAAATATCGACACATCATTTACCGTATTGATCTCCCGACAAATGTATTATAATCGCAATTAGTCGAGTATCTTAGCGCCGATCGAGAATCAATCACACATGTCGACGCTAATTCCCAAGCATCGTGACCGTTATCACGGCCTGCCCCGTAGTGAAGGATGCATCACTTTTTAATGATATGTGCAATCAGCCAGCATTCTATTCTCAGCGCTGACGTTCTTTGATCGATTTTATCGAGCATTGAGGCGCCTCGCCGCGCGCCTTGTCGCGTCGCGTTGACGCGTGAATATCGCGCCCCCGGATTGAGAGAGAGAGACTGCCCCTTTCCCCTCTTCTTCGCCTTTTTTATTCTTCTCTTTCTGACGAATGAACCGATTGAGAGGAGGGGATGCCTTTTGGACATTGACGTCTTAATTCTTTCTTCCCAAGGGAAACGAGTGAAAAAATTGCACAACGCGCATCCGCGATAGAAAATGTCATGACACTTGACACGAATGGATTGGCAGTTTTTTTCGCTTGCTATAATCCGCAATAGACGGTCGCGCCGGTTTCTTAACGCGAGTTTAGTTCTATTGTAATGCTTTTCTCCTTCTTCTTCTTTTTCTTCTAATATCTCCTAGACGTTTGCTTTAAAAATACCATGAACCAATTGTTATTTCTTTTTTCCTTCAACTAAGAGTTACTGGGAAAAGAATATTTAATATTTGTAACTATAATCACATAGAGAAATAATTACTGTAAATTATGGTTAAAAAAATCATTTTCTTATTCAATTATAATAATAATATTGGTGATAATAATTTTATATGCATGTTACTACTATTATTTTTGTATTAGAGTAAGCAAAATATATAGTTGGAGCCAGAAATAACTATAATTTTAGTTAGATCAATCATTTTTTGCATTTTGAACAGGTTATCTCTTTTGTAGTCTATTTCTAATATTTAATATTGACAATCGCTTTTCAGTATTTGTTGAGTTTCTTCAAGACTAAGTTTGCTTGTTTCTGTAGTAGCTTAGTTTCACCTCTGCTGAATGCAGAAGCGTACTGAACTCACTCTGACGATCATCTGTATCACTTTGCGCAGGGAGAATCCGTTCGGCGAGGAGCAATTGTTCTTGAACGACACTGAGGTGCTATACGCGTCGCACTTCAACGAGAGCAGACCAACTAAGTTTATTGTGCATGGATTCAGCGATACCGGCAAAGAGGCTTGGGTGCGAGGCCTGATAGACGGTGGGTGCAATTAGGTATTACGTAGCTTGTTCTCACGCACTCAACGCAAGGCGCGAGGAAAACGTGAGGACAATCAGGCTCGGCCTTAGCATTTCGGTAAACACGGAATCGATGTCGCTCGGGTTCAAGGGTCGACGCGATAGCGGCTTAATTAATCGTTTCGCGAGTTTTTGCTCTCGCTTGTTCGTTCTCGCGCAGTAAGAAATAAACTTCGGAAGAGTCCCGCCACTTTGTGTGTCGCGCGATACGAAACGCGACGACCCTTTCGTCCTTCACCGTCACAGCTCGCTTTTCAGACTGAATAATTAAGCAAAAGAGGCAGGACCTAGGTAACGTTTGAATGCACTTTCAGCCTATCTGTCTTATGAGGACGTGAACGTAATAGTCGTCAGTTGGGGTATTCTGGCAGCCGACGTGTATCCGGCGGCGGCTAAGAATACGCGCGTCGTCGGCGAGTTTTTGGCCCATTTCCTGGAATTCTTAAATCGGGACTCGAACTTGGAGTACAAGGATGTTCACATTAGTGGTCACAGTCTGGGCTCCTACGTAGCGGGTTTCGCCGGAGCGTATCTCGATGGCCGTATCGGCAGAATAACAGGTAGAACACGATTACGTCGTTTCTGTCAAAGAGGGATCGTTAATTTCAATAATTTTCCCCAAAGGTCTGGATCCGGCAAGTCCTTTGTTCGAGACCATCTCCGGTATCGTCGACCCGGAATACCGATTGGATCCGACCGACGCTCAGTTCGTGGACGTGATCCATACGAGCGGTCCCGCGTTCGGATTCTTGGCGCCATTGGGACACGCGGATTTTTACCCTAATAACGGGAAATTCCCTCAACCCGGATGCTCCTACATGCCGACGATAAGTACGTGTCGTAGATCAGATATCATAGAAAAGTGCAGTATATCTAGACATTGGCTTGTTTACGTTAACGTCGTTTTTACTTCATATTGCAGCTTACTGTAGCCACTCACGAGCGCATCAGCTCATGACTGAAAGCATTGGCAGTACGGTGGGCTTCAAGGCAAGGATGTGTGACAGCTGGGAAAAATACAAGAAAGGACATTGCAATAACAATCCGATCATTCTAATGGGCGAATATGCTTCTACATCGTAAGATCGCTTTGTTTTACTGTATCTGTCTTTGCTGTACCTGTTACTCTGACATCTGATAGCAAGTCGAATCTATTTCATCCAGGTTACGCGGCAAGTTCTACTTGACGACCAACGACGCACCGCCCTTCGCGTTGAAGTGATGCGCCTTGGACATCGATCTTGATGGATTTCGACTTGAGAAAATTTGCGAACTCACAACGATTACTAGCGCCGATCGCGTAATAATCCGTACTAGTCATTCGTAAATTACTTTATTTATGAAACTCTCGATTCCGAGTAC
>NW_022639491.1:2003711-2021827 GCF_010583005.1 Odontomachus brunneus | reverse complement strand
ATATATATATATATATATATATATATATATATATATATATATATGCCGTATCAGAATGTATCTTTATACGCATAATGGTATATACTTAGAAAGAGTACAAATTACATTAACTAAGCCTGCAATTTTAAATCGATATTCTTTCTACATAATTATTATTTTTTTCCATTATGTTACATACCTCGACTTTTCCAGTGAAAAAGAAAATTCCTGATTTTACCATCGCCACTTCCAGTTTCCTAGATAATTCTAAGAAATAGCGTCGTCAAAGAAACTCGAGAAGAAAACAAACGCAGTATAACTATAAATTATAGAAGATTGTGCGTAAATATACTATGTGAACGTAGGTAAGTGAATAAATCGGAGGGATTATTATTTCATATCGTGAGAATAGAAACACTTATGAGGAAACTCATGCGTTGAATATTTGATAATACCTGAATGCGGCATTTGTCAGGTATTCCTCCCCGTTTTCCTTCCCTTAGTGCTTCTTTAAGCTCTTCGTATTACCGCTCGATCTTCGCGCAATTCCTACAATCTAAGAAATGTTCCGTAACAGTTGGATATTACTGTTTTTGTCACGTCTGCTGTATGTCTCATGCATCAACGATAACATTATGGTGCGAGACTACTTCACGCACAAAGGCGTATCTAGCGTTGTGGGTTTCACCTGCGGCACTATCGAGCGTACGTAAGGACGTCTAAACGAAAAGAGATATACATATCTTTCGTTACTAAAAGCTGAAGTACTTCTCTTGATGCAGATGCCGCGAAATTCGCGAAGACATTCAACGATATCTACGTACTTTCATCAGTGTGGAACCTCGATTCCGTGAGCAGACTCTCGTCGCGTACCTTGAAGAGACTCTTGTACGGCAACTATCGCAATTTAGGCATTTACGTGGACGCGCAGTGTGATAGTCAGAATTACACCGTAATCTATTCCGAGGTAAAAAATACGACTCTCAGTACGTTCATGAAAAAACGAGTCTTGGAAGAGAACATTTAGAGAAAAACATGGTATTATATATATGTACATTTTTAGTTACTGCAATTCAAATTTTAGTTGCAATAATTATAAAACAGTTTATTGAACTATATATATCAATTCTATATACAAAATTTGTATAATTGTCACTTTATAGTTGCCATCACGTCTTTTTCTCTGAATATAGATACTTTTAAAAAGGAAATTAAATTAGTAGTAGTAGTATTGATTGAATTCTTCTAATCTTCAATTACTTTGTTTAAGGCTACGAAGTATCTGATGTACGATGAGACGCACAAATGGCTGATTTTGGGACAGAACTTGAATGACACCGTGAAACTGCTCAATGACGATGCCTTCAGCGTGGGGACTGACGTCACGATCGCTGTACCATCTCTCACCGGTTACGATCTGTACGAAGTTTACAATCCTTGCAAGGAACGCGGCGGCTCTTTGAACGTAACTGCTTTGGGTTATTGGACCGAAAAGTCTGGCGTGGCGATTAAGCTTAAGCAATCCATGTTCGCGAGACGGTCCAATCTGCATGGTATGAAGCTTAAAGTAGGAATTTTGGTAAGTAATCAATCGCTCAGCAAATTTCATGTAAATTGATGCAAATTGGATAATACATTGACTAGCAACATCCCACAGTTGTCGTATAAAGCTTACAATTTGTCAACGGAGGATATCATATTGGATCACAACTTGAAAGCGAAATATGGCCGATCTCAGTTTCTTTTCACACTCTTATTACATATGGCCGATCTTTTCAATTTCACGTAAGAATCTTCGCAGGGCTCTTCGGCTTTTTACGCTCTCCTTTTTGTATACTTCTTTTTCTTTTTCAGGATGGACATCGTGGAAGTTAATCCGAAGAAGCGGCAAGACAATACTGCGCCAATATTCGCAGCCTTTCAAAAGAAAGCGATAGATATTTCCGCCAGTCCAATTGTAATGAAGACGGAAAAATTAAGGATGGGAGACATTATCGGACCGGTATGGCCGATGCGGTGAGTGATTCTGCGACAAGTAAACGCGTTAATAACGCGTTAAAGTAACGCGTTAATTTCGTCTCATAACTCGTCATGATCCACATTGCAGAACATGCTTTCTATTTCGCACGATATCCTCGGCAAACTTGAAGACAGAGCAATTCTTGCGACCGTTAAATATCAAGGTTTGGTATCTGATACTCTGCATGATAGTGATCAGCGCGTTGATCTTGGCGATATTGTTGAAACGAGAAGGCATTCACGACATGAAGGAAGGCTACGGCATTTCTGTTCTTCTTGCTATAGGCGCTCTGTCCCAGCAATGTATATTAATTTCTCTGATTAAATTCATCGGTTCTTCAAATAATTGATAATTGAGTGGAGGACTCTTGATAAATTGATTAAACCTCCTCGCAGGTGCCGTAGTGGTTCCGTATCATTATGCTGGTCGCATAGCGTTTCTGCAGATCATGCTGTTCAGTTTGCTGATTCTAAACTACTATTCCGCGAGCGTCGTGTCGGATCGCCTGAAGAATAGAGCCCAGAAGATGAACGACTCGTTGATTGATCTGGCAAACAGCCACCTGAGAATAGCGGCCGAACCTACGCCTTATCTTCGTACTTTTCTGAAGGTAATCCACATTCCTTTGCACTTTGGAGTTTATATCACTAATGATTGACTTAAGATAATAATAATTTTTTAATTATTAATTATTCCCTGACATGACACATAAGTCACCAGAGAAGGAGGTCCAATATTTCATGGAGAGACGGTGGGAGAGAGTACCGGAGTCCAAACGATATCTGTCTCTAGCGGAGGGCCTAAATAAAGTGGCCGAAGGCGGAATCGCTTATCACACAACCATCGATTCTGCATATCCGTACATCGAGCGAAATTTCCAACCGCGGATGATATGCGAGATGACGGAGGTCCATCTTTTTCGCGCTGTGTTAGCTCTCTGGACTAGACGCAGAAGTCCGTTCACGCCACTGTTTAGAGTTGGGTAAGCGAAATACGTTAGAAATTATCGTCATGATTAATCTTCGATATACCAATAAGCTCTATTGAACTCAATATCTCATGACTTTTGTTCTTTCTCAGAAATCTCTCAAAGATCAAAGAAAAAAATTTGCCTCTTTTAAATAAAATAAATTAATCACTGAACTTAATTAATATCACGATAGTATACCGAAGGTCAAGGCCAGCAATTGTTGAAGTTACATTGCGACTGTCGCAGTCTGATCAAAATGTACGACATGGGCATACGCAAGCGTCAGCTGAAGCGTTGGTCGCCGAGGAAGCCCTTCTGTCCAAGGAATATGCTAATCGCCGAACCGCTATCGATCCACGAGGCCGCGCCTGTTTTCGCCTTTCTCAGCATCTCCGTCGCGCTCTCCATCGTAATCTGTATTACAGAGAACTTCATCTACTGGATGCGACCTATACGGTAACATCGTGTGATTAAGCGAGAAGTGCGAGAGAGACAGAAATAATTTCAAACTCTTTCCATTTTTACAGATTATCAATGTCCGCTAACGAGAAATGACTCATCAGAGCCGAAAAATCTGTATCATGCGACGTTGATCTGCTGCGCGGAATGAAGTACCTCTGCGCTAATGATAAATCGTTTTTATGTAACGTCCAATCTCGCGGATGCGCTTATTTCGATAAAATGTTATCACCAATTTGTTCTTTATTCGTCGTAAATCGTACGCGCAAATAATTAATTGACATGCGATGCATTTGACAATGACACGTTACCTGCCTCTTATATCTTAACAGAACTCAATGTCTATCTGAATCACAATAGCTACTGACATGAATAAACAATGAGACAGCACGACTTCGATATCACGTTGAATTAATATTGTCTCAATGTTGTATTATTAACCGACAATTGTATTCCATCTCCATTACCTACTTCGTTCACTCATATTCGCGTACCTCGTTGTAGTCTCCGCATTGCGTAAAATATCGCGAGGTTATTTATCGCTTAATTTTGTCGTGGGGCGATATGTATAATCTGAAAGTGAAACATGTTGGAATGTACGTGACGTTTTTCGCACTGCTACGATTTGTTTTTAACGTTAACGCAGATGACAATGACTTCATTCGCGACTATTTCGTACATAAAGCGGTGCGAAATGTCGTGGGATTCTCCTGCGGAAACTTCACAAGTAGGTTCAATCGCTGAACCATCGGAATTATATTGTCCAGCATCTATTTCTAGAATATGCACATGTTTTTTTACTTCTTCTTCTCTACCCATTTTTGTTTTTCCTTACCGCAGGTGATTTTTATTTCGTGAAGAAATTAAGCAGCGCTGGTATATTCACGATCATCCGTGAGCCCAACACGAAGCTCAACATACGACGCTTCCTGAACATGGAGACTAGGACTTTGGGTGTCGTCGTGGATCTACGATGTTATGAAAACAACAGCACCGTGTCCATTTTCTCCGAAGTAAGACAACTTCTAAAGTCGACAAATCGCTTAGTTATCTCGTTTTTATGCAGAAAACAAAAAAGAAATAAAGCAAAAAGGATCTAAAGACTACTATTTCCCGTCTGTCAGAGCTCCAAGTATCGTATGTACGATTACTCGTATAACTGGCTGGTCTTGGGATCAAAGCTGAACAAGAGCGCGCATCTTTTAGACGACAGCGCGTACAGCATGACCACCGATCTTACGCTCGCGATCTCGAACGGCAGCGATTACGATCTCTACGATATTTTCAATCACTGCAAGTATCGAGGAGGTGCTCTAAACGTGACAAAACTAGGTTCTTGGCGAGCTGGAACCGGCCTCACCATCATTCTGACTCAACCTTTGGTCCAGAGGAGAGCCAATATGCACGGCATGACGCTGAAAATATCAGGCGTGGTTCGTATTGTCGCATATCTAATTGTAAAAAGGATTGAAGTATTTTTTATTTATATTACGTATCGACTTGCGCGACGTGCAAAAATACTACCGTAGATACAATACAGGCCGAAAAATATGCGTCTGGAGGATTACATGCACGATATCAACACCAGATCTTTAGACAGCATGCATAAGTTCTTGTACGCGATGATATCTCATACTGGTGATCTCTTTAACTTCAGGTACTTTTATATTTTTCTTGTTTGATAGATTTGTATGTTCAACTGTGTATGTCATAGACAGTAATTCCGCAAAATTTATGTTTGAAGTGTACACGCCGAGGAGATCATTTACTGGGATCGTCACAGCGTGCACGGTTTGATATTTGAGATTTTACATGCGAATTACATCGACTTCGGCAGTAACCCCAGGATTATGGTATCCGAGAGATTAGATTACGCCAGTCTCATTGGTGCGGCCTGGCCAATTCGGTATCGGCAATATCCGTCTTAAGAGAGACTTAATCGTTTAATAAACAATTCTCTTCTTTCCTTCTTTTTCCTTTTTTTAGGCCTTGCTTCATGTTGCTGTCTACTACGGGAAACAACATCAAACTCGAGATCTTCTTGAAGCCGTTTACACAAGAGATCTGGTACTTAAACACCGTGTTCATCATAATCTGCATGTTTATAATGAGGCTAATCATGAGACACGAAGAGTCGAGCAAGAGCGAAAAGTATTCCGGCGCAGTGGTTCTTACCATTGGCATTGTCGCTCAACAAGGTAAGATACACGGCAGCGAGATACAGTTTAAGTGACGCATATACGTGAATTACGATCGCTCCGACAATCTGACGCTCGTCGCAGGTGCGAATTTCTCTCCCGAGCGCGTCCCAAGCCGCATCGCTCTTCTGCAAATCCTTGTGTTCAATTGGATTATGTTCAACTACTATTCAGCCAGCATAGTGTCAGCTCGTCTGAGCGAGCCGCTCGACATGATGGAAGACTCCATAACTGTGCTGGCGGATAGCGACCTGAAAATTGCCGCAGAAGCTGTGCCGTACTTGAATTACTTCTTATATGTATGTGTACTGCTTGACGTATTAAGATTTTTTATACAAGGAATTGCAGAAATAATGTTTCAGACTAATAATTCTCACGTGGAACTTGCAGAAGCTCAACTGGGAGTCAAATTACTTCAGAAAGAAGCGCTGGGATCCTCTGCCGGAGTCGAAGAGATACTTGCCGCTAGAGGAAGGTATGAAACAGGTGAGCGAAGGCGTCTTGGCGTATCACACGGATCCCAACACGGCGTATCCTTATATTGAGAGGATGTTCGACGCGAACCAGATCTGTGCATTGACGGAGATCCATCTGTTCAAACAGTCCGTTATGGGTATGTACGCCAGTCGTAATGGTCAGTTCACCGAGATGGCAAAGATCGGGTAAGTTTTTTCTTTCTCTCTTTTAGCTTGATTTTTGTCTGTCTTGCCATAGTCTAGAGAAATTTCTTTTTGTAGATTGTCCAAAATGTTTAACACCGGATTACGCGACCGACAGGTAAAATTTTGGTCGAGCAGGAAGCCTCAATGTCAGCTTGACACGTTATCCACGAGAAGCATAACCATATACGAGACTGCCCCGGCTTTGATTCTGTTAGCCTTTGGCATGGTTGTCGCGTGTGTAATATGTGTCATCGAGAATATTGTCTACAATCGATCCATGAGGTAATAGCCTTCCACATTTCTGAGTGGACAGTTCAGCTGAAACTTCCGATTTCGTTTGCAGAGAGGAAATCCGAAGGCGAGTGAGCAGCGTCGACGCGGAGGGAATAGCTGGCACTAGCGAGCACAAGTCACCTGAGTGAAATAGCTCAAGAAGTAGAATGTTTATATGTCGGACGTGCGTTATTAATTGTAAATTCGTTAGTATTTCGTTATCGTATGCACTAAGGAGACATAATAGGTGTAGTTTTTCTCAATCGTTGTAATGTTCGAATAAAAGCGGATCACGCTTTGCATGATAGGTAGCTCGCTGGCGAACTTTCTTATGAATACTTTCTCAGGGAAAATAGCTGGGCAGGAAGACAGGCAAATCGATCGTAATAGATTCGATTTTGAGGTAAATGATAGAGAAGAGGGATAAAGTAGCGGAAGAGCTGAACATCTTACCGTATATAGGGTGTCTCCGAATCATCGTGAGATTTTTCAATGACAGATTATAACAAATAGCGTAGACACATAACAAATGTGTCTAATAAAACTTCAAATTATTGACTTGAAAGAATGTTTCATTTTAATGAGAAATGGTTTGAATAAAAAATCTGACGGTTTAGAAAATACCAAAAGGATATATAGGAGAGAGAGAGATGTCGGGGCACCTTATATGTCTACGAGTCGTAGTAGTCGCTGTGATTATGCTGTCACGTCGATCGACATGAGAGTTATGAACGAAGTTAAACTCTGCGAAATTGTTTCTGTCGAGATCATCTTGTCATTTCAAGCAAAAGCGAAACGACATGAGCTTAGGCTTAAAACAGCACATTGTGGCGTTATCATAGCTTTGTAGGTCATGCACAACTAAGAAAGGGATGAGGTTTCTGTCGGGCGTTATCTTTTCGCTTCACACGTTTGTCGTCGTCGCGTGGGCGCAAGACAGTTTCATTATTCGGGACTACTTCGTTTACAAGAATGTATCCAGAGTCGTAGGGTTCTCTTGCGGAAATATGGAAGGTGAGTAGCATATTGTGTTTCTTCATGCGTGATCCTCATTAATCCCTTTTCGCAGACGATCTCCTCACGATAAAACTGTTGAACACCGTCAGGATCTCCGCCGCGATCAAACCAGCTGGATTTCAATTTAACATTCTCAGGTATCTCAAAACCGACCGCACCATGGGCGTTTTTCTGGACGTACGGTGTCCGAGTCAGAATTTCAGCGGCATTTACGACGAAGTAAGCATACTCTTTCCTCATCGCAATAATTGTGCTAACTATGAGAGAAGAAAGATGAATAAGTTGAGTTATATTTCTATATGTAAAATTCCATAAATGAGATAAGAATAATGTTTCCACGCAGGGTTTGGAACATCGCTTGTTCGACTACACGTACAATTGGTTGATCCTAGGAACTAACTTGAGCCACAGTGTGCAAAGCTTGAATGACAGCGGTTTCAGTGTCGTTACAGATTTCGTGATATTGGTACCAGACGAGGAATCTGATTACGTTCTCTACGACGTATATAACACCTTTAAATTGCGCGGCGGAGTACTGAACATCACAAGACTCGGTACTTGGAATAAGAAAGACGGTCTCAGGGTTGTTTTACTTGAGCCGAAAATTATCAGAAGACGGAACTTTCACGGGATACAAATCAAAGCGGCTGGGATCGTAAGTTTTTCTTCATCAAAACGCGATATATCAAACACGTGGAAGTTTGAAAAACGTGGAGTGTTTGACGCTTCTTGAATATTCTTTGGACTTCATTATTTGCGGCTGTCTATCATGCAGATGATGCATTCGTAGGTGCTACACAGGCCGGATACAGTGGATCTGTTGGACTACCTAGAAAGGGATAAACTCGAGATCATGGATAACTGGCCGAAATTTGGATACACTCTTCTCGCGCGCGTTTCTGAGATATTTAATTTCACGTAATCACTTCGATAAAGTCTTTACGTTAATATTATTTTAGCATTATTTTTTATCCATATTGTATACTGATGGCTCATTGAAAATATTTCCATAGCATAGATATCATCGAGATCAATCACTGGGAAAAGAACGACACTTATGGCCCCTTGATGGGCTCTTTGAAGAGGGGCGAGGCTGACTTGGGCTATTATCCGTCGATCTTAACGATAGAACGATACGCATTCGCGCGTGTTATCCTTCCGCAATGGCCAACACGGTAAATGTGCAAAGAAACGATTGTTCACTTACATGCACCGATAATTTTTACTCTTGTTTTTTTTATTCCAGAACCTGCTTCATGTTTCGTACCATTCCGGCGACAAAGGTGAAACCTTTGGTGATATTCAAACCGTTCGCGGTGGACACATGGTGCACGATCCTCTTGCTCGTGGTGATAATCGTGTTCGTTTTGTCTTTCATATTGAAGTTGGAACGTGCTGGCGATTACAGTTATAGCGTTTCAGCATTGGTCGCTGTTGGCGCCTTGTGCCAGCAAGGTATGCTTATAAAATACTCTTCCATTATTATAGTATAATGTTACATTGATATGTAATTACTTGATTTTGATATTAGGTTTTCCCTCTCTTTCCGAACAATCGGCCAGTCGAATGGCTCTAATCCAAATCACGGTGTTCGGCTTGCTGGTGTACAATTATTATTCGGCGGCGATAGTGTCGGCTAGACTGAACGAGCCTCTTCAGAAGATGAACGATTCGTTGTACTCATTGGCACATAGCAAGATGTATCTCGGAGCCGAGCAGAACGTCTTCTTCAACTTTCTGTTACGGGTAATGACGCGCACCGATACAGAAGCATATAGATGCTACCTTTCAGTCTTCTTCGTTTTTACGAAGATTTCAATATTATTAGAATGCCAGACCTGACGTGCAGTACTTCAACCATTATTGGAACAGTTTACCGTATTCGAGGAAATTTATCCCTTTAGAGGAGGGAGTAGAGAAAATGAAGAAAGGCGGCTTCGCCTATCACGCCGATCCGGACGATATCTATCCGTCTATTGATTTAGCATTCGACAAACAGATGATCTGCCAGCTCACAGAAGTTCACTTGTTACAGCCGTCTGAACTGGGTTTGTGGAGCAATCTCCACAGTCACCTTCACGAAATCTGCAAAGTAGGGTAAGCGATCGTGTCGCTGGTATGTTCGAAGGAGGTAGCTTTCTCTCCCCGACGTGAAAGATAAATATCGATTTGTCATTTACTTGATATTACATGCATTGATACCATCAGGTTGATCAGGATATCCACCTCGGGAATCCGGCGACGAGAAATACGTCGCCGACAAGCTAGGAAACCTTACTGTCCGACCGAAGAGATCTTCGTTTCCAGCGTGACGATCTACGAAGTAGCGCCGATTTTATTCCTCTTACTCTTCGGCATGATATTCTCTTTGATTGTGTTCGGCATCGAAAACTTCATATTCCGTTTAATACACTCAAAACAAACGGGCGTTGTACCTTTTAAGAGAAACAAGCTATTAGCGAAAAGTAAAGCACCAGGTATTGTGCCTCCTAAAGGAGATAAGCTATTGCTAAAAGGTAAAGTACTACCTAAAAAGAATGTCACTCTGACTCTCCCAAAGAAAAATACTTTTCCCAAAAACGTACAGATGAAAAAATGATGAGTTTCGGTATAGATAGACAGGTGTGCAGATAAAATTATAAACAATAACGTTCTCGATCTCTTATAAATTATTTACCAGATCATTGTTATGTATACAGATATACGCTGTGCGCAAAAAGTAAGAAACACGAACGAATGTGTTTAAGTAAAGTACAAATGTCTTTTCACTACTCCGCTCACATTCCAAAGATAACCCTGATGCACTGCGTGCAAATGTAAAATACAATAATAGCATTAAATAAGATATTTTTTTATCTTTAGTAAAATATTACAATGTCATGCCTTGTATACGCGTCGACGCAGCTACGCATAAATAGAATATAAATTTGGAGAAATTCATATGTATGATATAACTAATCGAAATTGTCTTGTTAGTTTAAGGTAAAAAAACAAGTTATTTTTTCTTCTTGGACTTCTTATCGACAACTGGCGCTATTCCAGTGAGATCCATTAACTGCTGTTTTAATTTCAATAATATCTCCACTTGCGGTTTCCACACGCTCGCGTCTCCCTTGGCCTTTAACTCTCGCACGAGATTGTCCTGAAATTGCGACATCGCGAATTAGGAAAGCGAGCGTGATATTATCGTGAAGAAAAACCCTCTTAGCGATATGCAATACCTGTTTTGTGATAGCTGATTTTAACATCGCTACATCCGTCAGAGCATTCTCGACATCCCTCTAGAACGTAAAAATCAAAACAATATTTTTTAACCTTCCTGCGTTCTGATTTGAGATTTTTTGCACGACGTTGACAGTTTATCCAGAAATAGTTTACCAGCAAAAAGGAGTTTATTATAAATACTGTTTATCAGCAATGTTATTATCTACATTTTTATTTGTTTAAAATATCTGACATCCATTACCTTCGGTGATTCTTCGTTAGAAGTTTGCTTGTTCTTAAGGTCGATAAGTTTTGTTTCGTCAGTATGTCTCGTTGCGGATTCTTGATTAGCAGTAATTGCGTTACAGTTTTGCTTTTGCATGTTCGTCGAGTCAGCTTTCTTATTTTTCGCAGGTGACTTCTTTGCAGGCGCCTTCTCCGCGTTGCCTTTGAGATCGGCAAGCTTTTTCTTCAGATTCAATAAAAGTTCTACTTGAGGCTTCCAAACGCTTTTATCGTTCTTTGCTTTCAGTTCTCTAACTAGATTACCCTGGAAAATAAACGAAATGTAAAAAATGAAACAATTTACACATACAGAAAAAAAAAAGATTTACTAACTTGCTTCGTGATGGCAGCCTCTAGAGACGTAATATTGTCGTCGGAAGACACATTCGATGTACAACCATTGACCTCCTGCTGTCCAGCATATTTCTTCCGTAACACTTCCACCTGCTGCTCTTCAATTTTTGTGAACAACGGGCTGGGCTTGCCAATTTTATGCCAAGTAGGCAACATGTTCGTTATCATATCGGGAATGTAACCGTAACTTTTGTTACTCAAACCCAATTGAGATCTCAATTGTTTAGCTGTAGTAGGCATGAAAGGAGCCAGAAGAGCCGATAAGAGACAAGCTAAATTACAGCAAATTGCGACAACGGTCCCGGCTCTATTTCTGTTGATTTTAAACAAAGACGATCTCTCGTCAGAAAATCAGGAAGAACTAATGAGATAGTTGTTAAATAAAGACGTAT
The DNA here is from genome assembly GCF_010583005.1 of Odontomachus brunneus. Taxonomy (NCBI): domain Eukaryota; kingdom Metazoa; phylum Arthropoda; class Insecta; order Hymenoptera; family Formicidae; genus Odontomachus; species Odontomachus brunneus. The sequence continues at coordinate 2,010,014 of NW_022639491.1, read as the reverse complement.
TAATGATAATTACTTGTCATCGTCGGTTCCTTTAATTTTTACCCACGGTTGCTGGAATTGCATGTACTGATTGCCATGTTTCGAGATCGCCAGTATATGCTTCAAGCCGTCTCTCAACTTGGCTTGCTCCATAGTATTTATATAAGATGCTAGTTCACGTTGTGCTAACGCTAACACGGTCCAATCGGCTTCTTCCAGCTTTACCGGCGGTATATTAGAGTCGAAGAATTTTTCAGAAAACATTAGAGCTCTATCGCAACAAAATATAACGAATTATTATGATGTCAGTTATTCATAGCTAATAGAGAGTCGAGGCAAACTACAAACCTATTAACGAAATTGCCAAGATTATTGAGTAATTCGCTATTATTTTTCGTGGCTAGATCTATCCAATTAAAATTGGAATCTTGAGTTTCGGGTCTAATATAGGCTAAATAAAATCGCCACACATCCGCTGGGATGCCAGTATCTCTGGCATCGGTCCCAAATACTCCAACACCTCTGGACTTGGAGAATTTTTTATCCTCATAATTTAGGTACTCTGAAATAAGATAAATATTAAATCAGTGGTAAGAAAATTGTCAATTAAGACTGCGAGTAATAGAAAAGACATAAAGAAAAAAAAGTGGAATACACAAACCCACATAAGAAAAAATAAAATGTTCATTAGATAAAATATAAAAAAAAAGAGAAATATGTAGTTATAAGATAATATAGCATCTGACAGACTTTTTGGATACATATATATCGTACCAGTTGCCATTAAATACTTGATCAACGTATTATTTTGATTAGCCGCTATCAAGCAAGCAGGAAACATTATCGCGTGGAATGGGACGTTATCCTTCGCCATAAACTGACATAAATCGACTTTTGTATCCTGAGGTTTCCACCATTTCTCATATTCTTTGGTATACCTCTTTGTAATACTGATATATCCGAAAGGAGCGTCAAACCAGACGTAAAATACTTTATTTTCGAACCCGTTTACGGGCACCGGTATACCCCACTTCAAGTCTCTGGTTATGCATCGTGGCTTAAGGCCGTCGCGGAACCATGACTTCGACACGACTTTCGCGACGCTAGACCACTCTTTGTTTACGGTCGCGGACCATTGTTTTAACTTATCTTCTATCTGCAATACAAAAGAGTTACACATATTAGTTGGCTATAATATTTTAATGACTGAAAAACAAAATTGAAGAAATAAAAAACAGAGACATTTACCTTGGGCAAATCCAGGAAGAACTGTACCGAGTTCTTAATGGTGGGTTTAGTGCTACACATCTTGCATCGTGGTTCTATCAACTCGACCGCGTTCACTAAATGACCACAGCCGTCACATTGATCACCGCGCGCGTCCTCGTATTTGCATCTGGGACATGTGCCTTCCACGAATCTATCGGCGAGAAATCGATCACAGTACTCACAATGTAGTTGCTCTACGGTTTCGTTCAATATGTAACCTTGCGACCGAATCTTCAGGAAAAACGACTGAACGATTCTGAAAGAGATTTTGATAATATAATGAAAGTCGAGAGATAAAAATAAAAGTGTTTATGAAAATGTTCTTACTCTGTCTGTTCGGGTATAGTAGTGCGGCCAAAATAATCAAATCCAATGCCGAACCAGCGATAAATGTCGTTGTGTATGTCAAAGAACTTGTCGCAGATAGCTTGAGGAGTAGTTTTCTCTTGCAGAGCTTTCGCTTCGGTCGCAGTACCGTACTCGTCAGTGCCGCTGAAAATTACAATTATTTTGGTTAGAACATGTGATTGTACGTAACGTTTTACGTTATCAAAGAAGCTAGATTGATTACCTTATGTAGAGAGTGTTATAATTTCTTTGCCTGCAGTACCTGTACAAAATGACAAAACGAGATGTTATATGTAAGTTAAAAATAATGTAATAATATGTATATGTACCTTGCAAAGATATCAGCTGAAAGAACGCATCCAATGATATTTCCCAGGTGTGGAACGTTATTTACATAAGGAAGAGCTGATGTTATCAATACATTCCTTTCACCTTTCTTGGGTAATCTAAAGAAATATGATGTTATTAATTCTACTCGTTTATACACATGTAAATATGTTTAACTTATTCAACTTACATTGGATATGAAGTTTCCTTGACTTCTAGATATTGTCCAGTAGACCAACTACTAGTCACATTACGAAGTTCTTCTTCACTAACAGCTTCCATCTCCTTTTCCTTAGTTGGACTGGTCTGATATTTAGATTTAATATATAAGACATTTATGTTTACATATCAGAAAAAAATACGGAAATAATAAAAATTGATAAGATATACTTACATCACTTGATATTGATTCACGAGCATGAATATTTGAAACTACATGGACAGGAAACCAAGAAGCAGCTTCTATACTTGTAATTGCCTTTGGACCTCTCACAAAGTCAAATTCTTTAATAGATTCCTATAATACATAAGATAATTGTAATTATGTGAAATTTATATATTTATAATATAATAGCTGTACAATGAAATTTTTATAAAATAATAACTATATTGCACACTTTACCTGAATAACTGAATGCTGTTCTATGTTAGTTAGCCAATTAATGATGTTTGGCAAATGTACAGAAATATCTTTGCATTCCGTAACTAATAGAGTACTCCATATACTAACCCAAATAGAAATATCTGCTGGTGATAAATAACTATGTGTCTGAAAATTAAAAGTCTGAATAGAAACAGATAAGAATAATAAAAAAATATAATTATATTCTTGTCAAAGAATAAGAAATTGATTATATCATTTACCTGAATTAAGTACTGTTTATCTTTTAATTCACTATTGAGATCTTTGAGTAAAGACAGTAAGTCCTTGGAAGAAATTTTCCCACTTGCATAATTTAATATCGCTGGCTGTAAAAGATACATAAATAAATTTAAAATTTGGTTTTTTTTTTATTAGATATTGATATTTTACCTGTAATTGAGAAATTTCCCATTCCAACCACTTATTATCAAGAATCTCCAATTCTGCAGCTATGGATAACAGGAAGCGCAGTGCTGAGGAAACACTGAATAAAGATAACCCGGAAGATGTAGTTAACGTTGGCAAGCGTCCTAGAAGAGTATCTGCACATCATGTAACACATGTTAATATTGCATGATACTCGTGGAAAAATTGTTAAAAAGACTGATGTCGTTTAAGTTAATTGACGATGACAGTCGAAAGAAGGATACACATAATCTATATTTGCGCAATTTAAAAAAATATTTCTCTTGATTACAATTAAAGATTTACGCGATTACACTAGCTGGGTGAAGAGGAAGAGGTTAATAAAATCACCTTTAGGCTTTACAATTTTAACGGTGACAGGCTCTTGGGCTAATTTAGCCGCGATAATTAACTTCAACGCATTCGGATTGCCCTGGTTCGTTGAAACGATCATCATTACCAATAAATTAATAAATACGACAATAAATAGGAAAATATGTTAGCGCACAACCGCAAGACATGTGAGCGACAGAGGAAGCGAAACGCTCATTAACGTAAAGCCCCTCTTACACGTGGCGTTGAAATGTTCTCTATGGTTAAGTTCGTTTTGCACGTTTTATACTGAAAGCATCATTCTATCTTTATCATTGACTGCGTTCAGCAGAGAAAGCTGCTTTGCAACTGTTGTAAAATCTGATTGATATATGCTCTTGGATTCAACCAAAATTAAAAGCGTGCTCCAATTAGATTCACGAATTTTACAACAGTTGCAAAGCAGCTTTCTCTGCTGAACGTACCCATTTATTACGTGCGAAGCAAAATAGAATAATGCTCTTAGCACGAAAACGTGCAAAACGAACTTAGCTTATGTCATATCGCACGTACATCAAACGTCTATTAAGTACAGAACCTTATTATAGGATATTATAAGTTACAAAACGTTACAGAACGACGCGCATTTTTACTCGATCAGGAAAAAACCAAAGCCCAGGGATGATAAAATACGTTTTATATTTATTTCTTTCGATGCTATGTAAAGAAAAGAATCAAATACATGTTGTGCATCTAAATGTAATGTGTAAGTATATGTAGACTTTCAAATAATTGAAGTAACCTATGCAAGAGTATAATATGAAATTGAAAAATAGGATATTGAAATATATGATATTGAAAATAGTTAAAATATTAATATTAAAAATATTTATGTTCACGATGATATTTTATGATAACATATAAAATAGCGATATATATATTTGTTAATTAGACATAGATAAAAACAATTTGATAACATTGTTTAATAGCTCATGTGCCAATCACTGTGCATATGGGAGACTCTAATTAATTTTCTACTTTCTCAGGACTTCTGAATTGTAGGATAAATAAAACTTCAGTTATTCTTTATGTTTATGTGTGTATCACATACACTTATTTCTTATAAAAAATATAATGTTGATAAGTATCTTTTTTATTTAGAAATTTTCAGAATAAATCATTGTTAAAATTTTGTATATAGTGTCAAATACAGAATAGAGATATCAGCTTATAATATCAATATGCATGTATGTAACAAAATAAATAAGTTTTGTAACTTTATAACTGTGAGAAGGTGAAAACAAAATATTTTCCACACATTTTAGCTGACATTGATTATATTATGATTCTTTTTTAATTTGTTGGAGTCTTATTATTTCCCCCAGTAATTTATTTGTTTTTTCTCTCTGTTGAGAAGCGTGCAATCTATCTTCTTTTGCTCGTGCATATGCTTCCTTATGCATATCTCGCATTTCCATGAAGACTTGCAAAAGTTTGTGTTGTGTATCATTGGAATTTTTGTTTCTATTTTCCATCTTAGCAGTTAAGGTTTTTAATGCACGCTGACAACTCTGTAGACTTTCGATCATTCTTTTGAACTGAGCTTCCAATCTGACATTTTCAGCGATGCCAAATTTACTGCTGAAATGATGTGTAAGCATTTAACAATGATCATAAAATTCTTGATAAAAAAATCTTAGGTTTTATTTTTTTAACACTTTTGAGAAAATATTCATTTCAAAATATTTATCTTGAATAATTTTTGGAAGATATAAGAAACTTACTCTGTATTTTCTGCATTTTCTTCTCCATTAGCTTCCACATCCGATCCATGCATATCGGGCATAAGCCTGGCTGCAAATATTTCATCTAGATCTCTGTAAGAACACTCAATTGTGTTAATAGTTAAATCATCTTGCAAATATTATTTTGACAAAACAAACTTACTGCTCATAAGTGCAAATATATTTTCCTCTTCCAGTTCGTCTGTTACTTATTATCATATTTTTGTAAGCCCGTTTAAGTGTTTTAAATCTGTTCTCTACTTGCAAAGGAGTTACATTAAAACCATTATCTTGTAAATTTTTGGAAATTTCCTGATATGCAAGTTTCATGTTTTTCAATTTGCGGTTTTTTACAAGTTCTTTTTTGAGTTTGTATTCCTTTAGGAAAATTTTTGTAGAGGCATCGCACCAAGGAAAAACTGCATTCCCACTTTTACTTGTCGATGGTGTACTGACTTTGTAATTGTCATTGTCATTTTCAGCTTCAACAATTGGATCAGCCTCACTTGTTTCCCATCCTGGGTATACATCTATGAATATATCTTTACCATTGACATTGAAGCACATTTGCTCAGCTTTGTCATCTATTTCTGAAAGATGTAGTTGGAACGCTATGCTCTCATCTGCAAATACATAAATATACTAATTTAATGATTGTTAATATTCAGTTATTCTTAACTTGTCGATCAGCATAACAAACACTAGTGACAACAGTAAGGAGTATAGAGGGATAGTAGGATATAGTGTTATTACATACTGCACATTGTTGCCGCTTACCTTCACATGTTATTGTGATAAAGCCATTATTGTCTATGATTATTTTGCCCTCCTCATCGCGTTTAACGTAGCCCTTCATATTAGCTAAATAGAAGATTCTAGATATATATTGCTGTATTGACGTGGCCCGAAATACGTTGCAATATTCGGCCGAATAGTCGACGCGGCACGATCGACTCTGTTTCTCTTACCCTATTAAATTAAGAGTTTGTTTTCATCCAAAATCACGATGTGTCTTATTTCGCGCTTTATTCCATTGCACCTTTTGCACCTCTGATATTTCGGCCGCAGAAAGTGTAAGAAGGTGCAGCCGTTGCAAATATATGTATGGCGATGGAGGTTACACTGTGCCGACCAAACGTGCGTCGTACTTTCACGGCAAAGAAGCGATCAGTAAGAGAGAGAGAGAGAGAGAGAGAGAGAGAGAGAGAGAGAGAGAGAGAGAGAGAGAGAGAGAGG
>NW_022639491.1:1978750-2003649 GCF_010583005.1 Odontomachus brunneus | reverse complement strand
AGAGAGAGAGAGAGAGAGAGAGAGAGAGAGAGAGAGAGAGAGAGAGAGAGAGAGAGAGCGTCGAGTGGGAGAGAAATATTCTTGTTCCCTGAGCTTTTGCTTCCAACGTGCTCTATCGTCGTCGTTTAGAGACGATTGTAGTGCCATCTAATGTTATAAACGAATTCGTCGATTGGAGAAATTGGTAAAGTAGGTCTCCGCCTTAAACACTTGAGACTATGGCCCATATTCTGAATCCTCTTTTATCTATAAAAGTGCCTCTAAAAGAGGTTTAGGAGCCACCTGATTGGCTGAGAAGTTATATTTAAGGCACTTTTATCGATAAAAAAGGATTCAGAATATGAGCCTATATTTTTATATATTTATTACTTTTATATATGTATTAAGAGTATAAAATAAAATCAAAATAAGAATAATGAATAATGGAGTGCACAAAATCGTAATTACAAAAGAAACTCTAATAATAAAGCTGTACTTTTATGTCAAACGCGTAATTGGTGGGTTTATTCGTACGTATGAACCTATATTAATCCATATGAATAAACCTTAAAGTTTTACCACGGGTACGTTCAGATTCCCTACCCGGGTGCACTCTACTACTAGAAACACTATAGTATATGTTACATATACTATAGCACTTCTAGTATTAGAGTGCACCCGGGTAGGGAATCTGAACGTACCCCACGATGGAGGTATATCTAACGGCATGGCCGCTTTCTGAGAACAGCTGTCAAAAGTTTGGGTATCGAGTGTCTTGGCGCAGGGATAACAATTAGGATATTCGAATATTTTCATAAAAAGACGATCGACTATTTCGCGGAACATCGAGGAGAAGAATGTTGACAGCGGCTGCGAATACACTGTCGAATAACGGCGGCTCTTACAGCAATGAGAGACCGTCGAGCGCTGGTGACGCGGATCTCGCTACGGATCCTGCTTCCGGCGGATTTTTTCACTCTGATTATAAGAAGTAATTAATCGAACTTTGTCATCTGCGATGACATCAAAGACAACTCATAAAAAGTCACGAAATTATTATCAAAATTTGAAACAAATTTTGAACACACTGAACATTTTTCTCTTTGTCTCTTTCTCTACTATGAACATTGAGAGATAATGGGATTCTTGATTTTAATTTATATCATTTGTGAATATAGTTTAAAATTTATATAACACTGTTCTTTAGAGTGGATAATCTATTAAAAATATCTTATACATTTCAGACATGAGGACTTGAAAGAGATGTTAGACAGTAATAAAGATGGACTCAAGTTGGAAGCTATGAAACGTATAATTGGGGTAATTGAATATCTCCAATTTAATTGATGTTTAAAGAATAATGTCAGTGGTAACTCATTTCTTATTTCAGATGGTGGCCAAAGGAAGGGATGCATCAGAGCTGTTTCCAGCTGTTGTAAAAAATGTAGTGTCCAAAAACATCGAAGTGAAGAAGCTGGTATATGTTTATCTAGTTCGTTATGCAGAGGGTCAGCAAGATCTTGCTCTTCTTTCCATATCGACTTTTCAAAGAGCCCTGAAGGATCCTAATCAATTAATAAGAGCAAGTGCTCTCAGAGTACTGTCCAGCATACGAGTTCCTATGATAGTACCCATTGTAATGCTCGCTATTAAGGATTCAGCCAGCGATATGTCTCCATATGTCCGAAAAACTGCTGCTCACGCAATCCCCAAGTTATACTCGTTGGAACCTGAACAAAAGGAGGAGTTGATAAGCGTGCTGGAGAAACTGCTATCTGACAAAACCACCCTTGTAGTAGGTTCAGCTGTAATGGCCTTTGAAGAAGTTTGCCCAGAGAGGATAGATCTCATTCACAAGAATTACAGAAAGTTGTGTAATTTATTGGTGGACGTTGACGAGTGGGGTCAAGTGGTTATCGTTAACATGCTCACCCGATATGCCAGAACACAATTCGTCAATCCGAATACAGATGTAAGTCGTTTGCAAGAACCGTTCCCAGTAGAAATGATAAAAACACGCTCCTAATTAATAGAGGTAATGATTGAGAAGAAAGGGATGATTTTTCAGAATCTAGACGAGGACGAAAACCGGCCGTTCTACGACTCTGACTCCGATTCCTCCAACACCAAGAAACCAAAGTTCACGTTAGATCCCGATCATCGTTTACTATTGAGGAATACTAAACCTTTGCTGCAAAGTCGTAATGCGTCTGTGGTAATGGCGGTCTCTCAATTGTATCATCATGCAGCACCCAGAAGCGAAGTGATGACTGCTGCAAAAGCACTCATCAGATTGCTGAGAGGGCACAGGGAAGTGCAAAGCGTTGTGTTGCACTGTATCGCCAGCATTTCAATTACGAGAAAGGTAATGTAAGTATGGCGCTAAAACGCAATACAAATGCTACGATATTTGCCTGATATCGTAATGTAATTGATTTTACATTACGAATATCATATCTCTGATCCGCTTAAATTTTTCCATACGTTTAATAGGGGATGTTCGAGCCCTTTCTGAAATCGTTCTTCGTACGTACTTCGGATCCAACTCATATAAAACTCCTAAAACTCGACATACTGACAAATCTAGCGACTGAGACTAGTATCAGCGTGATACTTCGGGAATTTCAGACGTATATCTCGAGCAGCGACAAGGAATTTGTAGGTGCCAGCATACAGGCTATCGGCAGATGCGCGAGTAACATTAAGGAAGTAACCGATACGTGCCTCAATGGATTGGTTTCATTATTAAGCAATAGAGATGGTAAGTTTCTGTTAACTTGTAGATTGTTATTATAAACTTATAGACCCATATTTATCACATATATCTACTGAATAATACGCTCTTGTATTCCTATATAGAAGCAATTGTGGCAGAGAGTGTCGTGGTGATAAAGAAACTTTTGCAAACACAGCCGAATGAGCACAAGGACATAATCGCGCACATGGCAAAATTAATGGATTTCATCACTGTGCCGCAGGCTAGAGCTTCCATTCTGTGGCTCTTGGGCGAGTACTCCGACAGAGTTCCCAAAATAGCGCCGGACGTGTTGCGAAAAATGGCGAAAAGTTTCGTGAACGAACAGGACATAGTGAAACTGCAGACCTTGAATCTGGCAGTGAAACTGTGCCTGAATAATCCCACACAGACAAAGCCATTTTGCCAGTATGTCTTCCAACTCGCCAAGTACGATCAGAACTACGATATCAGGGATCGCGCGCGTTTCTTGCGACATTTTATCTTCGACGACGAGACCAGTACGAAGAAGCTGCCGCAGTTCGCGAAGAGGATCTTTCTTACTCCGAAACCGGCGCCGACTTTAACGTCCAGGTTTAAAGACTCGGAGTACCAATTGGGCACTCTGTCCCATTACCTGGACATGCCGTGCGCGGGCTATCGGCCACTACCGCCTTTCCCAGAGGTCACGCAAGATCCGTCCGTACGGGACGTCGCGCCAACGATCGTGCAAGAACACAGCAGAGAAGAGAAATACGGTAGAAAGGAAAAGAAGGAAAAGAAGAGCAAAGAGAAGGAAAAACCATTCTACAGTGATGAAGAAAGCACGCCCGCTGAAGGTAAATATCTTATAATGATTAGCATTATCAAAACCGTGTCCTTAAATTTTTCAATTCCGTGTTTCTATTTTAGAGTCGGAGAATCAATCGTCCGATTCCTCGTCTAGCGAGTCGTCGGACGAGGACAGCGATTCTTCGGAGTACTCGAGCGAATCGGACAAGTCTGAGATGGGCAGCGGGAAAAAAAACGAAACGAAATCCGACGACTCTGAAAGTGAATCGTCAAGTAGCGAGGAATCGAATTCTGAAGAGGAAAGCGATACTCAAGAGAGCGAAGAGGAGAAGCCAAAGGTCATTAAAAATGAGGAAATAAGGGAGAAGCCGAAAAGCAACTTTGACTTGCTATTGGACTTGGATGATGGTTAGTTTAGCAGTTAGTTGAAGGAAAAGAAAAAAAAGTTCTCTTTAAAGCATATGTCTTTCTCAATATCCAGTCGTTCCAATGACTCCTGTGATGACGCCTAGCTTGGGTGGCTTCCTCACTCCGATTAATCCAACAGTCACGGACAACGTACGCGAGGTGTCGACGTCCTACGTTCCATTGAAGAAGACCACTCTGTTAAACAGTATCACTGGCCACGGTTTGAAGATCGAGTATAGATTCACGAGATCGCAACATTTAGTTAGCTCGAGTCTGGTTAGCATCGAATTGACGTTTCTGAATGAAAATAATAACGTCATCAAAGAAATCCAAGTGGGAAACAAGGTATACAAACGATTCCATAAATTTCATTTGTAACACGTAATATTTCTGAAACAACGAAATAATATTCTGCGTTCTCCACTTTTCTAGAATCTGCAAAAGGGAATGTTTATTCACGATTTCACGCAAATACCATTGCTGGACGCAAACGCCACACTATCTTCTACATTAGGTGTCAACTTCAACGATTCCACTCAACCGGCGAACTTCAATATCGATTTCGTGATCAATGAAGAGAAATACTCATGTCCAGTCAGTATTAAAGCGCCGATCGGGGAGATAATAAGATCCGTGATGTTACCCGAGGGTATGTTTAACACGGAGAAAGGCAAATTGAAGGGCATGAACGAGCACATAGCGAAAATACCGTATTCCGGGAACAAGAACGCTCTTCCCCAAAAGATCTTTGAGGCTGCGAATGTCGCGAGGATAACCGACGAGGATGAGGTCATCCGGTAAGCACACGTATATCTAATCGTAAATCTCCGAAGTACATATACCATTAATGTAATGTAATCTGATTTTATCCAAACAAGTTGAGAAAAAGTTGTGTTCTCTCAAGAAGCTAAGTTACCGTGAATATTCGCAGATTCGTCGCTCATACTTTAGCATCGAAATCGTTGGTGCTAGTGACAATAAGATTCATCGAAGCCGAGCAGCAATTGGAGGTCTGCGTAAACTGTGAAAAAATGGTGATAGGATCGATCCTGTTGAACGAACTCAAAAGTCACTTGAAATGAAGCGTGCTACTTGTGGAATTAGTATTGTGTCGCTTACAACATGAGAAAAAGTTCGAATATTTCGCTCTTCATTACGCGAAGGTAAATCCGCAAACACGTCGCATTTAACATTTCTACACTCATAATATAATCGGGGAGAAAAAATATATATCCCCCCTCCGTATGTATGCATACGGGCACATGTGTACGTATATAAATAAATTAACTATATACAATTAAAAATATATGTAAATATCCTGTTATTCAATCTTTCTCTTTTTCTGTCTCTCGTGATTGTAATACTAAACACTTTTCTGTCATAAAACTGCGTTCTTCACACGGCACCATATCAGTTGCTGCGACCCGACGATATCTACGCAGTCCGATACTTCCCAGAAACGCAAACGATACTCCCTCCGACTCGTCAAGAATCTCTTTAGGACTGCGCAGAGGATCCGCATGTATTATTATTATTATTACATGCAAGAGATAACCATTGAAACCGAATACCTACTTCTTAACATGCTGTTAGATATCGGCTTGGAGAAGCCGATGTCCTCGTTCGGGAAACGCGCGATCACATCGTGCAAGATCTCCGTGCCGAAACCTCGGTTCCTATATTCCGATCGCACATATACAGTGTCCACCACGGGTATCCCATACCTCTCTCTCATCGAGGGTACTTCCATACCTGAGGAAATTGGTATTATTGTCAAAATATTAAAAATATTTTAGTGTTTTAGATTCTCCCAGACTGCACACGAAACGTTTGCGATCACCTGCAAATTTGACAGTATAAAATCCAACCGCCCTGCCTCCTTGCCACCTGAGCGACACAACATCCAGCTTGTCCGCTAGAGCGTATAGCGACTCGAATCTGTCCGGTTGAGGCGCGTCCACATTCGGGTAAACGATCTGACTGAGTACATAGTAGAGCACCTTATCGCGATCCGTCTTGACTTCTCGCCATCCATTCTCTGCTTGATCGTCATAGGTATCGTTAACGTCGATTGCTTCATCGTTCAATGTTACGTTTATGAAGTGACCACCGTCGATGCAATCTATGCGGCGTACATCGCCTTGTATGTCCAAAGGTTGCAGGTCAACCCGGGTCACCGTAATCCGGACGTGTTGTGCGCACCTATGCAAATTAATCGTGACAATGAATGCGCGCCGCACTGAAGCCTAAGGTAGGAAAAATGTGGAGAAGCGCGAGTAACGGTTTGTGATTTGTGTTTTGCAGACGTATATCAGAGGTAAAACAGACACGGCGCAGTGCAAGATGTTACATAATCGCACGACCTCGACTCGTTTCGGCGATTAATAGCGCGCTACTAGAAAAAAACAGGAAACACACAACCCCGGCGAATTCGTGCTGTAGGAAGCGAGCTGAATCATCACCTTGAGCATAGCATCATGTACAGTGGTAAACGAGACGATAATACGGACAACCGTGTCACGATAAGCGAGAAATATTCTAGATATCGTTCGGCCAAAAAAAACGAAACTTGTTGACTGATAAGTGATGTGCTACATTTTATCGGTGACGTCTGACGCATCGTGGTCGTGATAAACTTCAACTTCCGTGAATCTCTAGATTACGCAAGGACCTAAAGGAACTTGGGGATTCTATTTAACCGTCTGTTAAACGCGTTTTCTTGTAAACAAAAATACATTTGGTGTAATTTCTCATATCTGTTGCTTTAAACGCGTTTCTTTCAAAAGATGAGCATTGATAATCGCAGCGCTCCCAATTTTGGTTCTGTTCGCGCGAGAGGTACGATTTTGAAAAGACTGCGATTAGTTGAAAATCTCAAAGCTCTCTTAGATTTCGGTGTGATCACTTTTGTATAACATATTAGGTGTACAACTTTGCTTCCGCCGTTTTCCTATAGATTGCTTTAGCGGTAAGTGATGGTCGAAATAAATAGATCATAGACGTCATACAATAAACTTGGGCATCTGTCAACATAACCCCATAGAAACATTAGTCGATTTATGTCTGCAACATAAAGTTATTCTTTATTGAAAATGTCAATTTACGAGCCAAATTTTCGTCATTTGCGGGAGGTTTTAATTTTCTGCTTCAATATGAAGAAATCTGCGGCTGAGGCTCATCGAATGCTCTCAAATACTTATGGTGAGGCCGCTATTAGTGAAAGAACGTGTCGTGAGTGGTTTCAACGCTTCAAGAACGGTGATTTTGACGTCGAAGACCAGCATAGCGGTGGAAGAGAGAAGGTTTTCGAAGATGCAGAATTGGAGGCATTACTTGATCAAGACTCGTGTCAAAATCAAGAAGAATTGGCACGATCATTGGGAATGACTCAACAAGCCATTTTAAAACGCCTCAAAGCTATGGGAATGATTCAGAAGCAAGGAAATTGGGTGCCGTACGAATTGAAGCCGAGAAATGTTGAACGGCGTTTGTTTGCTTGTGAACAGCTCTGCTTGAAAGGCAAAGACGGAAGGAATTTCTGCATCGCATTGTGACTGGGAACGAAAAATGGGTTCATTACGATAACCCCAAGCGCAGAAAATCATAGGGAGTTCCCGGCCATGCTTCCACGTCGGCGGTCAAACCGAATATTCACGGTTCCAAGGTCATGCTCTGTATTTGTGGGACCAGCTCAGTGTAGTGTATTATGAGCTGTTAAAACCGACTGAAACAATCACAGGCGATCGGTATCGAACGCAATTGATACGTTTGAGCCGAGCATTGAAAGACAAACGACCGCAATACAATGAGAGACACGATAAAGTGATTTTACAGCATGACAATGCTCGACCCCATGTTGCAAAAGTGGTCGAGACATACTTGGAAACGTTGAAATGGGAAGTCCTACCCTACCCGCCGTATTCTTCAGACGTTGCTCCCTCTGACTATCATTTGTTTCGATCAATGGCACACGGCCTGGCTGACCAGCACTTCCGGTCTTATGAAGAAGTAAAAAATTGAATCGATTCGTGGTTCGCCTCAAAAGATGACCAGTTTTTTCGACGCGGGATTCGTACGCTGCCCGAAAGATGGGAGAAAGTAGTGGCCAGCGATGGACAATACTTTGAATCATAAATGTATAACCAGTTTTTTACAATAAAGCCTCGAATTTCGGAAAAAAATGGCGGAAGCAAAGTTGTACACTTAATATTTGAAAGCTTAGAGTGATTCGAGTGTTCAACGGTGAACACAGAATGATATCAAATTGCAAACAAATGGTGTTAAGTGGTACCATACCATTCCTCGATAAGGCGTACCATTTCTAATTACCCACGACGTCTGCACCCGGTGCGGATGCTGATAAGCAGCAGTTGAGTGCATGATTGTGCGTAATCGTACACGTAAGTTTCCGCGCGGAATGCAACGATTCTTGTATCTTTCGTCGCGTTAGGAAAGTTCGCACTTTTGTAATTTTCATTGCACCGCGAGGAACAGTGAACTCTGCTTACCACGTGCTTCTCGTCGAGGGAAAAAGAGAGATTAACGGCTATTATTAAGTTCTTGTGACGTGACTACTCGTGATTAAAATGTTCTAATTACCTGGGAAGGCTTCCTCTTTTTTGTTAAAATTGTTAACGAGTGTTCGAGCTTTCGTCCATATGCCAATATTTTGATACGTGTAACAGCTTCAAATGTATGACAAGTTATTGACAACTTTATGCTTTTAATATTTCGGGAGATTGCCCCTGTACTCAGTTTTCAAAATTGTCACTTTTCGGAACGTTGTTTTACTTTTAGAATTTTGGTTCTTTTTATGCATATGTCCATCCCTTGCCTACCTCGTGCGCGCGCGCGCGCGTGCTTTGCGTTTCCTACTTAATTAGATATCCATTAGATCTTAATTAGAGTCCCATTATAACAAGATAATATATTCTTTATCGTATAGAATTATCACGATAATAATTTCCCAGAAACTCGTGTTTCATATGTTGATGTCGATGCGCGCGTCAGATAATGAGTCAGTGCCGTGACAGCGACGGGTTCCCTCAGTGGCGCGATCTTCAAGTTGACGCATGTGTGTTGATGAGCGCGCGCTCTGTTCAATTGCTGAGAGTGCAGGAAGGTGCACGGGTAGTGCAATGGAAACAGCTGTGTCCCGTTATTCGTCATCGTATGATACATATTATCGCGACCCCCGTGTCCGGTGAAGCGTCGCGTCGTTGCACTTTGACATGTCACACGCGCATCAGTGCGAATGTCAAACGCATATCGTGTGCCCGCACACGCGTATATACGCCCCCGCACGCGTCACGTCGTCCAGTCGGCCGTCGTCAGGCCGGAGTCGCGTCTCGGCGCATTGAGAGAGAGAGAGAGAGAGCGTCCGATGGGGCCGCTCACTTGCTGAGGACGTAGTGATAGTCCGTCAGAGAATCGACTCGTAACTTTGGACTGTCACGCGTCGGGTGTGTGTACGTGTGTGCTGCTGGAATAATTTAGTGTGACGCGCATCACGTCGCTGCCACGCGCTCTCCAATGTCCTCGTCGCGGTCCGGCGAACACGATTATCAGCGGTTCGACAATGACACGAGCCAGCCGCTCGAACAGGAGATCTCAAACGGCTCGAACCGACGTGAGTCGTCTTGCCTTTGTAGTCATCATTATCCTGCATTCACCTACTAACGCTCATCTTGATTCGCCTGGAGCGTCTGATAACGTGAGATTACGAAACACGGCCTTTCGCGATTGAAGCGACGCATTCTTTAATGAGAGAAATATAATTGCAACAGACGCGCTTTTCTTAGACGGATGTAGTGCAAGTATCGGCAGGATGTTTCGTTTTTAAGTGATGAGCCTTGATAGTCCGCGGCTAGTTGTCACTCATGGCGTCTTGTTGACGAGTTGTGCGCGTTTCGCGGGATAGTTGTTCGGTCGCTAAACCTTCGGGAAAAAATTAAGAATTGTATTTGGAGCATTTAGTAAGATTGTTGATTTTGTAGAAATATTGATTTATGTATTTCCAATGTATTCTGAAATGTATGACTTCCTATAAAAGTATGTCAACCCACTGATATTTGAGAGGACAAAGTTGCGTGTTTTTTTGCAGAATACGGTTCTATGTTGTCCTCACCTTCCACAGAGAGCCATGTCAGGTCGTCGTTTGACACTGCTAACAATACCAATGAGCTGAATAGTAAATATGAAGCCACAGATACAGGAACGGGAAGTATGACTGAGAATATAATGTTTACTGCACGTGACACATCTCCGGATGTGGACATGCACTGGGAAATGAATTACCATGAAGCTGCAATATTCTTAGAGGTAATTTACATATTGATCAGACATATCAGCAATTGATAACACTTGGTTATTATAGTGTGCATATGTATAAAAGATTGCGCTTAATTCATTGCATTAATTATTTTCTCAAGGATGGTTATTACATTTTTTACTGCTATATACACAATATATCTTATGTAATGTACAGAGAAGCTTAATGTTTTTTTATATATTATACAAGAAAGCATCAAACTGTTGAACAGTATCATGTTATGTGAGAGCTTATGATGAGTGTATAATAAAAACACATTGAATTGTAATACTCTCTAATTGTAATACTAATTCTAATAGAGCACTTGCAAATCCTTTTAGGAAGGCAGGAACAATGAGAAATTCGATTCTCATCCAAGACATCCTGAGGATTTGCCAGCGTATCTCTTAGTTCACAACAGGTGGTACAATGGATTGGATTTACTGGTTTCATTGATCCTCCTATCTCTGGCATTCGTCGAGGCGCCTGCTTTACCATTATTCAGAGTACGCGCCGTTTATTTGTAATGTAAAATGTTGTACATTATACAATTTTGTTTATTACGACGTCGTCGTTTACACATGTTGTTTCTTAGGTGCCGGTGTGGATGCACGGTTCGATAGAATTGCTCGCCTTAATTACTATCGGTGTGCAACTGGCTTTAAAACTGAGATGGACTGGCTGGACCACATTGTTAAAGCACAAACGTACGACGCTCAAGGTAAGAAAAATCTTAAGCGCTACTACGCTGTTAAGAAAGTGGAACACAATGAGCTCGGCTAGAGATATTCATTATTGAACGAAAACAGAATATGCATAATCAGATCCGAATTGTTGCTCGTACCAACAGTTGTCACCGATAATTATTCACGCTTATTACACAACGATACAAGAGTATCAGACAGTAATCACGCATTCATTACCGATCAACGACCGCATCATCGAAATGAGTAATTGGTACTGCAATGAATATGCAATGACTTATTAGCTTACTTATATAATGAACTATTGAGTTACGAATACAATGTCAGACGCATTGCAACGTGAAAACTCGTACATTCACTTCGAACGAATGGGAAATAATATCCGACACGCGAAAAAGGAAAAATCGACATGAACTCGACACTGATCGGATTTCATTGATTTTCCTAACATGTGGAATGAATACGTTCCATATAGCCATAGTATCTCTGTTTCAGTGTGTCACATTAGCTATCATGTTTCTTGAAGCCATGACTGTCTTGGTGCGGCAATCCTCGCACTTCCGCGTGACGCGCGCGCTAAGACCCATTTTTCTGATAGACACTAAATACTGCGGAGGTGTGAGGAGATTCGTGAGGCAGATACTTCTCACGCTACCGCCCATTTTGGACATGCTAGGGCTCCTATTCTTCTTGATCACCGTGTACACAGTATTGGGCTATTACATGTTCAGTGAAATGAACAGGAATTTTTTTACGTTACAAGATAGTTTCGTGAGTCTGTTTGTTCTTCTCACCACCGCCAAGTGAGTATAGTCCTGATAGGTGAAGACAATTTTGATCGACAATATGTTTTCCACTGACGTCTCTCTTAACTCTGTAGCTTCCCAGATGTGATGATGCCGTCGTATTCACGGAACAAGTGGTATGCGATATACTTCGTGTCTTACTTATGCACCATGCTGTACGTGATGATGAACTTGATGTTGGCCGTGGTGAACGAGACGTTCACGTTTCGCGAACGCGATAAGTTCAAGAAGTTGTTCTTACATAAGAGGAAAGCATGCCAGCACGCTTTCAAGCTTCTGGTCTCCCGACAAAATCCCGACAAGATGCGATTTCGTCAGTTCGAAGGTCTGATGCGGTACTATGCGCCGAACAAATGTGTGTATACAGGATTATCGCTATCCCTTTTCGGGTAGAATACAATAGCTCGCGCCTCGCCGAACGCGCGTTATAACAATACCCGTGCGGTACACTTAGAAAGTGAAAGCAGATTCGACATTACGCGAACGGTACACGTTATGTAATTGTATTTACAATGGTATAACAATCGAATATCTGCAACGACTGTGTATGCATTTTATAGCCACGAGAGACATTGTATTAATGTTTTGTCACATGAACGTGTCGGGCAGTGGCGCCTTGAATTGTGAGGAATTCCTGTCGATTTATGACACCACGACACTGCACTGGGAACTGCAATACTCCAACATACCGTGGTACCGCACCACGTGGTGGCCTCTGCAAGTATTATGCACAGGCGCTCATACCGTTATCAAGTGGCCGTACTTCGAAACGCTAGTATGTGAGTATATACGTGACGCACGTGGATTTATTGTACGCCCGACGCACACTCTGTATCTCATCGCTCGTGATCTCTCTCGCAGATGTGATCATTATCGCCAACTGCATCGCTATGATAGCGAGAATAATAGAGCCGAGCGATAGTCTCGTGGAGTCGGCTCACGGATTCGCCGCTTGTTGGGATACTTTGGTATTCGGGGGAAGTGAGTAAACATGCCGAAAAGAGTTATCTTCCACAATATCTTCCAAATTATTAAGCATACCAATGTATACATTTACAGTATTCATCGCTGAAGCAATGTCTAAGATATTGGCTCTTGGTGTGAAGCATTACTTGAGCTCCGGATGGAATCTCTTCGATTTGGGAACATCGGTGATGATGCTCGTTGCCGCGTGCGCTCTCAGTTTATTCCCGTCAGCCACGTTCCTGGTTTTGTTCCGACCTCTCAGAACGTTGAGGCTGTTCAAGATAAAGAAACGCTACCGAGATGTCTTCGGCACCCTCGTCATTCTATCTCCTCAGATGTGCTCGACGGCGATCGTCATGTTGGTGCTGTATTATTTCTTCGCGATCATCGGTATGGAAATGTTCGCGGGATACGATATGCGTAATTGCTGCAAGTAAGTTTCAAGTTTCATGTACGCGCGATATTTCGAAAGTAGGCCGACATTTTTTCAATTAAATAAACGACCTAATAATGGAATTTTCGTCGATGCTTCAAGGTATTCTCTTTCTTTTTCTCGACAGAAATACGACCGTTGAAGACTTCTACGAGTATTCAGCTAACGGCAGCACGGCATTAGGGTATTATTATCTCAATACATTCGACAATCTCATAGCCAGCGGCATGACGCTCTTCGAATTGACGGTCGTTAACAATTGGTTCATACTGATGAACGCGTACGCGTTTACCACGGGGATGTATACACGAATATACTTCATGATATTTTACTTGGTAACTATGATCGTGCTAACCATCGTGGTGTCCAGTTTCTTGGAAGCTTTCCGATTTAGGATACAATATAAGCAGTCGACTTCAAAGCATGATGGTAAGCACGTGACCTGGCTAGTGTTTGTGACTTGTCGCGACACGTGTGTGTGCACTCATTTGTAATTGTTTTCAGAGGAGAAAATGCTTCACGAGGAAGTGGAACTGAAATGGGAAGAGTTGCAGTGTATAATCGAGGATTTCCAGACTCTGGAAAATCTACGCAGTGCTTTGGTCGTCGGCGGAAGCACCATGTTCGTCGGTTCGCGGCCACGAACGCGAGAAGTATTGCAAAGGAAGATGTACACGCACGAAATAAACTGGTGGCTGACAGAGGCGGAACTAGAGGAGAGGCAACTCGTATCCGATGTGACACGCGGCAACGCGGAGGACGGCGGCGGCGGCGACGTTACCACCGACACCGATCGTCTAATGTTGAACGGCAATTTACGACATCAAGCAAGTAATAGTATATCTACTCGGTAAAAATAACGATACGTAACTCAGATCGTAATCTTATAATTTCCGCTTATAACATTATAACAAAATATGAATGCATTCGTGAAAATGCATTAAACAGTTTATTTAGACTTATTAATGACTTCAGTATATACATTATTATAGTTGAAGTTATTACAATAATGTATATATGAATTGAGAATTGACAGAACAAAAAACTGATGCACCATAGGTTAGGTGGCAGATCTCTTTCTCTTTTAGCGATAATACTGTAGAATATTTTTAAATAATTTACAGTGAACAATAGTGAACAACAATAGTGAATTGTCTTCGAGTTTTAACTGAGAGTTAATAGTAAAATTCCTTTACATATTTTATATCATAGCTAGCTAGTTCGCAATTATAGTAAAAAAATTTCATTTTTTACTTAGGAATATTAATCTCGCCGGCACGATATTACGCGTCGATTTCCAAATGTAATTGCAGCAGATATTACTATACATTAACATCACGTTAGCCTAACGCGGTGTACGCACATAGTTGGACACTGGTTACCACGATGGCTAATCGTAACAACGCGATGCTCGTGCGTCGCATCATCGTTTTTATATGATTTTTGGCGACAAATTCACGCAACTTTGTTTTGTAGATCGTGTATTTAAGAGCGGCTTCACTTTAGATATTCGACCAAAGCATATCAATAGGATCGGTTCAACGGAAGCATGCGTCCCCAAACGGCGTTTGAGATATCGCTTTCATTCAATTAGCCCGACTTACAAACAAGAAACCAGTCTTTTCGGTTTACCAGAGATTCGAAAGACGCGACGGGAAGTGGAACGACGAATTCTTATTTTCCTTCGAGCCGACTCCGCATATCACGCGCATTTCTATGCAGTCATGTGTGAAGTAGTAAAAGATAACGTTGTTGCGTATTTCACTAGCGAGAGATTATTTTATCGTCATCTTTCCATTTGCAATGTGATACTCTGTATTTATTTAACAAAAACGTATTTTATATTTTATCGCCGTTAATTTATGGAATGTAATTATGTAGTCATATATAATATTGTATAATTTATAGAATATATCGTTGTATAGTACCATCGGCTTTTTCCGTTTCTCCAATGTGTAAAGCGGATGATCTTAAGAATTGCATCACTTGTCAATCTTTACCCCGCTGCAGCCTATCTGAGCCTGCGTGACTTTGAAGCCATCCGCTATCAATTTTTGTGAGATATTCAAGATAGTTTCGTCTACGATGTCCGGCGGAATCAAGATATACGCGTGTCCACCCCCGCCAGCGCCTGTCAACTTCGCTGCCAGTCCGTATTTCCGTGCCTCGTCGCAGATCTTGTCCAGTGACGGGTGCGACACTCCCAGCATGGCGAGTATGTTTTGATTCATGTTGATGAGCAGCTGCAAGAGAGATATACGTCAAGAAATGTACATGATTTGAATCACGAAGAGAAATGGTAGTATAGAGGCGACGTACGTCTATATCTCGAAAAAAAAAAACGGTCGAATTTTGTACAATTTTCATTGAAAGTTTTATGTAAGAAAACTTGGGATTCGTCGGATTCTGAAAGAATAAGATTTAATCCATGATATACTAGAAACGTAAACAGTAAAAAAGTTGATCAACCACAGTCGATTACCCTTGGACCGTCAGGAAAATAATCGATTGTAGTTGATTAATTTGTTTACTACTTACGTTTTCATGTGGCTCTTATGTCTGTGCTCCGAAGATGTCCGACTCCTTGCGAGATTAACCTTTTGGGGACCATTTTATGTATGATGGTTGGGACACATGTGTCCGAGTGGTCCCCAAAGAGTTAACAAACACAAGTTCGCAAACTTGTGCATTTCTTTAGGCGAAAACCGAAGAAATGTGCACTGCCGGTTTTTTTTCCAAGATATAGATACGAGATTATACATCGCTATCGAAGCTTACCATTAATTCCTTATATTCTTCCAGGCGAGCAGATGTATTATGATCGCTGGGCAAATTGGAAAGCGCGCTGATCGCTAGAAAAGCCGCGCACGATATGCCTTCGATGGAGAACATGAGAGGATTGATGATCGTGGGATACTTGGACTTTAGCTCCGCTATCATCTGCACCAACGCCTTCGTGCTGCGTCCCACTTGCGTATCGACCAGCAGGATCTTCATGTTCGGCATTTTGGGCATTGTTTCCATCAAATGGCCTTTCTTGAATCTTACGACTGAACCGAACGTGCAGACGCTCGTATCGATGCCGGACGGATTGCCGTGCGTGATCCTCTCGCAGCGCAGAGCGTACTGCGAGATCTGCGTCAAGTCGAACGTGTCAAAATTCGCCCTGAAGACACCCTTTTGCAGCAGTGACCAATTATAGAAACACGCCGTGAGGCACACCGCGAACGACGCCGAGCTGCCGAGACCTGAACCGATCGACAACTGCGTGTCCAAGTGTACGCGGAAGGGTTTCAGGACGATTTGCTCCTCGTAAGAGACGAGGACGAGCGAATAAAAGAACACCTCCAGACTCAACGTCTGCTGAAATGTGGCGTGATTGATCGTCGTGGCGACGAACTGCCGTACCTTTTCGTACAGCAGATCGTGATCCCCGCTGCGGTAATCAAAACTAAAACTGAAGAAGAAATCCTTGATTTTCTGCAAAGGTATGCTCAGGCACAGATCGACTTTCGGCAGCGATATCTCCACCATCTTCTCAGACTCCGCAAGCTCGGCAAACTCCAGCACTACACGTTGGTCCAAGCTAGCTGCCACGGCAAGTTTTTCGTATACTACCGCGTGTTCGCCGAACAAGATTACCTTGCCCGGTGCCGACACTTTGAACATGTACATCTTCCTCACAGCTGATATGATTCCACTAAACGAATTCTCGCGACTTAGCGCAAGTCTATCAATTTAGCGATGCAGCGAAATAATCGACGTTACGCACGAGATATGCCAGATAATGCGCGACGAATCAGTCAAGTCTCTCAATCTCTCTACGTAACGTTCATTAGCACTCCTGGGACGTCTCTCGATATCTCTTTCCGCTGTTATGGTGCAGCTTGCGATAATCTCAATCGTCTTTGCCTGTTCTTTCTGGATCACACACACGAGGCTGAATTACATAATATTCGATTGTTTAGAAAACTATGATATATTTTCTCACTATTTTTAGTGAGAAAATATTGATACATGTACACGGAGAGAATATTAGTTTTATTTTTTTTTTAATATAAATCCTTTTTTAATTTTACTATATTTTTAATAATCCAGAAATGGACTATTAATAAGATCTGTCTTTCTGAGAAACATAGTAAATTTCGCTGCACAATAAGTGTTTTAATCATGGACGTAAGAATACATGGACGGAGCGAAAGGTGCGATTATAGACGAGGGGCTGTGAAGCCGAAGGGATAAGAGGATTATATCGTCGTGGTCATGTTGGCGTCGGAGTTTTGTATCTATTGTCTATGTACAAAAACAGTGACCATGGTATCTCAATTCTATTATAATACATACAATCATTCCCCTCACCCTTTGGACTTCGCCCCCGCGACAATTCGCTCCGTCTATGGTTTTAATAGTATAGTTCAGTTCCTAAACTATAAGTAGCATATATGAGATGAAGGGATAAGGAATTACTGTGGAATGTCGAACTATTCCTTGGTTACAACATCTTGTAAGTTTTATTATAACATTATCTCCGTGTACTCTTCAAATGTCTTGGAGCAAAGTAGTAGTATTTTCACTCGAGACATACATAATGAAACTATTGTTACTCAAAACTGAACGAGAGTGAATGTTTCACTGAAGATTAAAATGGATTCTGATTCCATATGAGTAAATGTTTCAATTGATTATGAATATGTCACTCTGACGATGGGATGCGTTAGGTTTACTCTCCAATTTCGAGTAAAATTATTTGCTCAATGATTCAGAGTGGAGAATTCACTCCAGAAGAGTGAGAAAAATGACTCGAATTCGAGTGACGTGGTTGTTATACTGCTTTTCGAAAGAAATTTAACTCCAAGAAATTTAGAAAGCACATTTGTAGACGTAACCTGAGAGAATATGTTACCTTCTATATTTATTTAGTGCTATCTTCTCCAAGTCGTCGTGTACCACATGTACAGAATACCTAGTGCCGCTATCGTCGGAATGATCTAGCGTTACCTGCAACGCAAACGATAATTGTACATACATGCGAGACGCACCGAAGAAACTGTCTAGGAAAACGCGACTTCTACGCGACTGAGAAATTTGCCGAGTGTTTGTAAGTATTGTACCATGTGTTACCTTGAATATAAATCAGACGAGCGAACGAGAGAGCGTGCGCGCGAGAGAGAGAAAAAAGGAGAGAGAGAGAGAGACGCTAAGTTTCGGGATAAAGTTCGAAGTCTGCGCGAATACATAATGTTTTTTGTTGTATTATATGCGGTATACGCATGTATACATAGTAACAGTAAAGTTGATTTTTTTACTATTGTTCCATCATATATATATAATATATTGTGCTATATTAGATTTGGTTTCCGGGTTTGAGCTGCGTGGATTCATCTTTATTTGATTCCGACATTTCGCAAACATTTCAGTCCGCTTCATCAGGGAGAAACGATCCGATGCCTCTCTGATGAAGCGGACTGAAATTTTCGCGAAACGTCGGAATCAAACAATGATAAATCCACGCGGCTCAAACCCGGAAACCAAATCTAATATGCATGGACAGTGCGAAAGCCTAAAAAAAAATCAAATATTGTGCTATTCATAACGCCACAAGAGAGTACCAGGTAACATGCATTGTTTCGTAATTCTTGCTTTATTTATAATGATTTTCAATTTTTATTTTTATTTATAATTTACACGATTTTTTCATATTTAATGGTTCGACGTTAATATGACTCAACTTTATTCATACTTCTTCACGCACTTCCCGCAGTTTCCCCTTGACGCGGAGAATTGGGCACGATTGAAATATATGAAGAAGAGGAGAAAATGACCGCACGAGTAAACCGATACCAAAAGTGGGAATAGATCGGGATACCTCTTGGGTGGTTTCACGTACCCGCTGGCGACAGAGAGTAGCAACGCACCCGAGAGGGACAGATAAAACGCGGCGCGAAGCCAAGATTTTTTATCGCAAGCCGCCGAGCACAAGAAAGACTCATTCTCTTTATTTCGCGCCACGAGTTTCCGCTTTGAATCTTCGCGTTTGTTTGGCCGGCCATTCGTTTCGTTATAATCGAACATGTCGGGCCACATCCAAGAAACAGCTACGAAATAAATAGTCATAGTAAGAGCGTAGACTAAGTATAGCCCGTCTTTGATGAACAATGGTAACATACTAAAGCTCGAGATAATCAAGAACCAAAAGCACGGCAGGGGGTCATTGTGAAAGTGCAGCGACACCGGCACCGCGGCAAGCAGGATCGACTTCTCGTGAACTTGGAATGAGAACAGGAAGAACGCTAGCGCGGAATTGATCAGGGCGAGTATAAACGTGTCCTTTCTGGGCGACCGGTACAAGTGCAGACAGCTCGGCGCGACGGCGCACGTCGTAGCCGCCAAGCAGATCTTGGCTAGCTGCGCGTTCGTAAAGGTCTCGCGTAACTTGTACACAACGTTGATCGCGCACCACACGTTTGCGACCTTGTCCTCGAATACACCCCGAGCGAACGGGAACAATCTGAGGAGCGCGCCGACAAAGGAATCCCTACTCCGAAGGAACGGCATCCAGATTACGTAGAATGTAGCCAGTACCGTAAGCGAGACGCCAACTAGTCCTACGAGTCTGTGACTATCCCGCGACTTGGCTCTGTAACTACCTAGTGTGTAAAAGAAAAACGGCAGAGCGTGGTACAGTTCCATTTGCTTGTAGTTCAACGCCGAGACAAACAAGATCGAGCCGAGCGCGAAAGAGTCGCGAGCTACGGCGGCCACTGCGGCAACAAAGAGACCCAGTGACACGCAGTTGTACTGAAAATGCCCGTGATCTATCGCGATCAATCCCGGATATATCAACGCGGTCGCGAGGATCAAGTACCTCGTCCGCGATCTGTCACGTACTTCTTCCTTCTTAACCTGGACATGATCGTAGCATAGATTCGTCACGAAATACGTGATTGCTGGTATATAGGTCAAGATGTCGGCGACCAAAACGGTGAGTCTCATGAAGTGTTTATGTGCCGTCGTCTCGATTCCCCTGGACTCGTGCAGTCTCACGAAGGAAGGATCGACGGCGTTCGCGATGTGACCTAACAGAAAACTGTGGTACGCGGTCAACGGCGGATAATCTAATCCCCAGTATTGCAGGTCATTATCGGTGGTATTGATGTACCACTGGCTTATGGGCAGATTCAACGTGATTTCTTGCCAGTGCCGCTGTGCCTCATAATCCCCGTACATTGGCGGCTTGGCCTCTCCGCTGTGAGGGTGGAAAGTAACGCAGCATCTCAACAGAATGGCGCAAAAGAGGATCAGGGCGATCTTGAGTTTTCCTTGCATGTTGCGTTCCCTATAGCACGGATCGGTCCTCGTTGGAGTATTTGTTTGTATTTTTTTTTCATTCTTTTATAGGTTATTTTTATGTACATTTATATATCGCTCCTCGAGGTCTATTCTCGAATCGAAACTAGTCGGCGATATTGTGCCAGGACGGTTTCGAGCGAAACTTTCAGGTTATCATACGGATGACGCTATACACGCGAGAACAAACGGCCGAGAAGACGGTAAAGGAGGTGCGTTTTACGTACCGCTTTCCAAGCTCTCAGTGTATCGGTCAATATGTCTTCGTTGTATCTCGCGGCATACGGCATGTTCATTCGTGATAACTGTTATGAGTTAGCGTACCAGCGGTTACACGCAGAAACCCGATGCCAACGGTTGATTAGAAACAAGTCTCCTTTTCACACATAGATAATCCATCGAGAAGTTCATTCGCGTTGCTTGCACTCTTGACACTTTTACACCTAAAGCGTGAAGCACATACTCTTGCATGAAGACATAATACACAACGCATAAGGAAATGAACCAATCAGAATCTTCATTTCTATTGCCACAATGAAAATGAAGGACTCTGATTGGTCAATTTTCTTATGCGTTTGCATTATGCCTTTATGAAAGAGTGCGTGCCCCCTGAGCCCATATTCTTGAAATTTTTGCGTATACGTAATTTTCATTGCGCAGCTATTTTATAATGTGATTAAACCTGCGCAGTAAAACTTACGTATACGCAACTATTTCAAGAATAAGGGCCCAAGTACCTATCATGAACTTCTTCGAAATCAATTCCGATCGGATAAGAACCTCCGCACAAGAACATCCGTAGAGCCAGCGGCACACGGTGCTTGTTTTCATATTGGATTGCTTGCTGGAAATATTCTGTTTTGATTGGTGTATTTCCATTCATCTTCAGAAATGCACCAATCAGAATGCAGTATTTCCATCCAATTATCTAGCACAAAACAAGCATCGTGGGTGCGTTCTTTTATTCGCAACAGATATAACCCGATGCATCCGATGCATAATTTAATCGTTCTGTATATCCAGTTGCGCACATCAAGTTGCAAATTGCGTAAATCTTGACCGTTCTTTAATTTAAGTTGCAAGCAGAATCGTGCAACTGCTTGCAACTTTTAGCATCCCAATCCAAGCGGCTGCCGAAAAATTGTAGCTTGAGTTCCGAATATATAAGAACCTTAAGTACGAATACGGTTCTTTGGTATGCAAAAAATAGTGCGTTTCTCAGACAGCACACAATACTTATGATAAATATTTATTTCGAATTATTTCTTAAAAATATTATAAATATAATAAAAATATTTTATATACATGAAGGAAAAAGTATCAAAATCATTATTGAAAATATTATTAAAATACAGACTAAATATTTCCCACACAGCAAAGGGAAATCTGTGGAATTTCCTAAAGATATCCTGCCGGGATATTGCAATATCCTAAAAATATCCCATAGAAGTCATGGATATATGAGAAATATTACTAGAATACACTAATGTCCGCAGTTACGAACACATATAGATATCGCATATTGTAGCGAAATATATTTGTATTGTTACGTCCACGATAGATAACTATATAGGGAAATTTGAAAGTAGTGAAATCAGTGACTTACGTGGACGGTCAACAGAGTGATGGCTCCGCTTTTGGGTCACTCTGCTTTTCACCGAGTTTACCCTGGGTCTCGGGAGCCTGGCGAAACGATTGATGAATCTGGCGAAAAATCAGCGGTGCTTGTTCTCCTGGCTCGGCCTCGGATGTTCCGATACCACGCGGATTGATGCGGCCCGCGATTCAGAATTTGATTTCGCAACGTTTGAAATATGAAGGGTAGGCAAAAGTAATTGCAACACAGTCGGATTTTACGACTAAGTATAATATGCTGAATAAGTACACGAAGCTACCAGAGACTAACTATGAGAAGAAAATAATTATATATATTGCCTTCTCTACAAATGCGCGCGCTTTTATATGTCGCTTTGTCGCTGAGAGTCGTTCTCCGATTGGTCCATGGAGTTATGGCGAGGGAAGAGATTCATTCCTTTGCATGATGTCACCGCGTCCGGTGTCCTGAGTGGTGTTTGGGATTCAGTTTTCATGCTCCTGTTTATGTTGGCTTATCGCACTGAGCGATAGCGGTTTCTTTGAGTCGATCCGTCGATTTCGAGACTCTCCAGCAGCACGCAGCATTCGGCATTTTAATTATAATGTTTTAACGCTCGCGAATATGCATATGCGCACGTACTTACATCTAGTAACATAGGGATAAAATATCTAGTGATGTCTGAAATCAGACGAGTCGGCCTCCCGGTCTATAATAATATATTATTAATGTTCTAAAATAGATCCGGACGTTACAGTATGATATCCCTGAAATCTCTGATTATTGCCGTGTATAGGAAAACCCAGGAAGATATATCGCACGTATATTTTACAAATATATTAGTGATGGTTATGGTAGATAGTCTGGATATATCTGGAAGAATGTTTTTGATAATAATAATGACTAAATTTATACTGTTTACTTAATATGTATATCAATAAATATATAATTAGTACAAAATGTGCTTAGTAAGTCAATTTTATGCCGATATACTAATTTATATACATATTAAACAATTATCAATATAATGTAGACATTAGTATTACAGTTGAAATTATACAAAATAGATTTACACTAAATATAATAAATATATCTTTGGTGGAAAGATTTCTCAGAATCTCAGAAAATTCTCACAATTTTTTCATATTTTTTATATGAATTGGAATATCTCTCAGTTTATTGTATAACACACAGGTTGTATAAAACCTATATTGTTCAATCAGGAATTACAACTAACAGATATTTACTAATAGATTGTTATGACTATTCTGTTTATATATATATATATATATATATATATATATATATATATATAATAATTACAAGTTATCACCTATAATAGAAATGTTACATGAACTAACGCAAATGTTATTAATCATAAATTTAATGTTAATTTATTCACGTGAGATGTTATGATATCTTCGTGCAATGCAAGCTACAGTTGTGTTGGAGTTATTTCTTTATTAGTCGCAAGTAATGTCATATTTTTAGCTTTTCTGAAAGAGAACAAATTTTGCTCTCGGTAATTATTCAGTTTAGGTCTCTCACTTTTCGATGAAAGTAGATTCAATCGACGCGTTTTTGCACGAGAAGCGACTTTTTCATTTGACAAACTCGTCGCTTTCTACTGCGAAACAAAATATTAGCCGACAAAGTTGACCACTATTAAGGTTAGGAAACTGTTACTTTCTTTCTCTTTCTCGCTTTCTCTCTCTCTCTCTCTCTCTCTCTCTCTCTCTCTCTGTTCATTTTACTTGGATTCAGACCTTTTTTGCGGCCCTTTCATCGAAGTATCAAAAGGTACGTTTCTCAAAAGAATCACAGGTCTGAACGTGTTCGAACACGTCTTAATGTAACGGCGATTAAACCTGATGGAAAACTCACACCGATGACAAACAGCGAGATGTATATGCTCCATAGTTACTTGTGCATTTCCTATAGTTTTCGAAATATTAATAAAATGATTTTCGAAATATTAATAAAAAGATGCCTGTCTCTAGCCATGTACATGCTTTATATCTTATACTTTATATCTTTAGGATATCTGTACGATATATTTTACATATTATCATATTTGAGATAAGATATTTCTTGGATATTGTATACGAGGATATTTTCGAAATTTATTCATTATGATATACTGATGATATTATCAGGAGATTGAGATATATTTCGCATATCCGCGATGATTTTAGTATATTCCATAGATATCAATTGCTGTGGGTTTATACAATATTTATAGTAAAAATAAATATTTGTAGTAATATTTTGTAAACATATCTATTTACAAATATCATATATGAAAAAAATAAATGTAATTATTTAAAATTATTAAATTAATAGAAAAATAAAAAATTTGAATCTCAGCAATGGTAAGCAAATTTTCAAAGTACAATTAAAATTCAATTAAGTAGTGTGTGAAACAATAAAATGGAAATTTTAAGAAAAATTCAGGAAAAAAGAAAAATGTATATAAATATATATATTTTAATAAATATTTTTATAATATTTATGAGATAAATATTTTTCATCTATTGAATCTAAGATCACAAAAATATTTTGTAAATATATTTGTAAATATATTTATGAAACATTTTGGTAAATATTTATAAAATATTCAAATAAATCTTATAAATATTTTGTAAATATTTTATAAATATTTTCCTATACAGCAAGAATATCCCAAATACATCATAGAGATATCTTGAAGATATCACATATCCCAAATATATCTTTAGGATATCCTTATGATATTGTTACACTTGCGAGCGCGGGGGAAAAAACTACAACAGTTTTTAAAAAAAGAAGTAGCCTTTATTCTTTGAG
>NW_022639491.1:1969691-1978740 GCF_010583005.1 Odontomachus brunneus | reverse complement strand
TGTTACACTCGCGAGCGCGGGGGAAAGAACTACAACAGTTTTTAAAAAAAGAAGTAGCCTTTATTCTTTGAGCAGAAAAGAATACGCCGGGAAAACCGTTCTCTCTTAGCCAAAACGTCCGCACGTTGCTGAAGCTGTCAAGAGACTCCCTTCAGCTCTCAAAACAAACAGCACACCGACCGTTGCTAAAGATCACTTGTAAGCCGCGGATTTCAGGCGCGACATGAATACGGCGCCTCGATGCGCCCGCAACACTGCCCCCCTTCTTTTAATTGTCGTCCCGACAATTAGGTGAACATGCCGCTCTTTCTCCATTTTTCGGGAAATTTTTGTTTGTCCTGATCTCAGTTGCTGCAAGTCGCTTTCTGTTTCCTACTCTCCTCCTCCTCTGTCTTCCGGGAAGTCTTCTCTCGTCCTGATCTCAGCTGTTGCTGCAGATTCTCTGAAACTTTTATTTCCCATTTGAAGAAACAGTGAGAGCCTTGCAGAAGATCCATCGAGTCGTCTTCCAATTTCCCAGCTACTTTCTGTTTTCTGCTCTCCTCCTCCTCTGTTTTCCGGGAAGTCTTCTCTTGTCCTGATCTCGGCTGTTGCTGCAGATCCTCTGGAACTTTTACTTCTCATTTGAAGAAACAGTGAGAGCCTTGCAGAAAATCCATCGAGTCGTCTTCCAATTTCCAAGTTACTTTTCTCTTCGCTTTGGATCTTCAGATAAGGGGGGGGGGGAATAACTATTGCGGACCCAAAGATTTCCTAAAGAAAATCACCCCAAGTCCCCACCTTGGTATTTACTCTTCGCTTAAAGCGAAGGTCTGCGGGAAAAAACCGCAACCAAAAACTCGCAGGCAAGGTGGACTTCTATGTTGAAACTGAAGCTGAAGATTCTTGGCCAAAACTTGTTTTCACATAACCAACTGCAACAAAATTAACGCAAACAGAAAAAGAAAGCTAATTTTTTATCACTATAACTTTCTTAAGACTAGGCTCAGATGTAATTCCAAATAAAGATCAAAGAATTAATCCCTTTCATGATAAGAAGCTAATTTATCCAAATGAACTATTTTATTTTTATGTCTAAAGGATCTTCGAATACAATAAACAACATCATTAATCTTTTTTATAACTTCGTACGGACCTTCCCAAAAACTCTGCAATTTAGGAGCTCTTCCTTTACGGGAGCGGTGCACTTGGACACGGTGCATTTGGACACAGCCAATCACAGCACCGTGTGATTAGAGACATTTGTAGGGTCCCTTGGAACAGCGACTTGTGATTGGACTGTGTCCAATTGCCCTGTGTCCAACTGATATACATCCTTCCTTTATAACGACGGGGATTATACAACCAAACTTTTTGGCCCTCAACATAAGATAAATTTCTTGCCTTTTGATCATAAAAAGCTTTCACCCTATTGCTTCTTATTGTCATAAATTGCCTAACATGTTGATGAATTTGATCTAATTTATTCCGCAAATTAAATACATAATCTCCATCTAACTCAACACAATTAGTCACAGGAGGAGAACCACGTAATAAATCGATAGGTAATTTTAAATCCTGTCCCAAATATAACTCCGCTGGGAAAAAACCCATTGCTTCATGTTTTGAAGTTCTATACGCGGGTAAAAACATTAAAATCCACCGATCCCAATCCTTTTAATTTTCAGAAACAAACTTGGACAAATATTGTAAAATCGTCTGATGTTGACACTCAACTTGACCATCAGACTGCGGATGAAAAGCAGTAGTTCTAGTTTTTCTAAAGCCCATTAATTCTGAAAGTTCCTTAAATAATTTAGATTCAAAATTCCTACCCTGATCAGCATGTAATTCCAAAGGAACATCATGTCTCAAAATTACTTCATTAACAAAAACCTCAGCGACTGCAGAAGCTCTAGCATTTTTCATCGGAAAAGCCTCTACCCACTTTGTAAAACAGTCCAATAACCAATAAATATTTATTTCCCGAAAAAGTTAAAAGTAATGGATCTAAAATATCCATTTGAAGACGTTCAAAAGAATTTCCAACATTATAAACCTGCAAAGGAGATTTCCTTTTGTCAAAAAAACCTTTCTTAACAACACAAACTTCACAAGATCTAATCCAATTTTCTACATCTCTTTTACATGTAGCCCAATAAAATCGTTTACGAATTTTCTCCAAGGTTTTGTTAACTCTAAAATGACCACCACAAGGAGAATCATGAGCTTCCATTAAAATTTGCTTTACACGAGATTTCGGAAGAATAATTTGAAAAAAACTAAATTTCAAATTTGAAGCCTCCCATTTTTTACATAAAACACCATTCTTAATAATCAAACTGTCCCAGAGACACAAATAAATTTTAGAAGATAAGTTTTCAAAAGAAATTTCACTTAATGAAGGACGTTGACCAGACTTCAATCCCCGCAATATAACCGAAGTATCGCAACCCTTTAATTATTCCTTACGCCAATCTATATCAGTATTTTCTCCGAAAACTATTTGAGCGACGACCTCTCCTCCTTTTTCATTGTCAGTCTCAAGTTTAGAACAATACTTACAATTATCCTCAGAACAAAGTTTTCGTGATAAACCATCAGCATTTTTGTGCAATACACCTTTCCTATAACATATTTCAAAATCATATTGTTGTAATCTCTCCATCCAACGCGCTAGTTGTCCTTCTAAATCTTTAAAAGACATTATCCACTTAAGAGAAGTATGATTCGTTCGAACTAAAAACTTCTGACCATATAAATAATGATGAAAAGACTTAATTGATTCTACTATAGCCAATAATTCCCGACGAATAGTACAATAGTTTCTTTCAGACTTATTCAAAACTCGACTAAAATACGCTATGACCTTCTCCTGACCCTCCTTAACCTGAGATTAAACTTCTCCAATATCAAAATTTGACGCATCTATATCAAGAATAAATTCCCCATGCTCCATTGGAAAAGACAATACAGCAGAAGCAATTAAAGATTGTTTCAATTTCCCAAAAGCTTCCTGACATTGAGAAGACCAAATAAATTTTGATTGATTCTCAGTAAGCACAAATAAAGGTTTCGCAATCAAAGAAAAACCTTTAACAAATTTTCGATAATACGAGCAAAATCCAAGAAAACTACGAAGTTGTTTTTTAGATTGCGGAATTAGCCAATCCGAAACAACAGAAATTTTTCCTGGATCTTTCGAAATCCCTTTGTCAGAAATAAGATAACCCAAATACTTTACAGATCTTTTAAAAAAACATTTTTCAGGATTCAACTTTAAATAGACAGATCTCAACCTTTGAAAAACAGTTCTCATTCGTTCAATCATTCCTTCAAAAGTTTTTTCATAAATTATAACATTATCTAAATAAACTAAACAAAATTTATAAAGAAACGTTTGCAAGACCTGTTCCATTGACCTCTGAAAAGTAGCCGGTGCATTACACAGCCCAAAAGTCAAAACTGTGAATTGTTATAAACCTTTTCCAATTGAAAAAGCTGTCTTCTCTTTATCCTCAGGACGCAGCTTAATTTACCAATATCTACTTTTAAGATCTAAAGTTGAAAATTATGAGTTTCCCGACAACTGATCAATAGTATCATCGATACGCGGAATAGGAAAAGAATCTTTAGTTGTTATCAAATTTAACTTTCTAAAGTCCACACAAAAACGAATCGAACCATCTTTTTTCTTAACCAAAACCGTAGGAGACATTCAAGGACTCTGAGAACTTTCTATAACCCCTTTTCTCTCCATTTCCTTAATAATTTTATCTACATCTGCACGTAAATGAATAGGAACCCGACGAGGAACTTGTTTGATTGGCTGTGGATTATTTAACTTGATCTCAAACATCAAAACATCTCTGTTCTAAAACATTGCAATTTCCAGCTACGATTTCTTCAGAGAAAATATCCTGGAACTCAACTAAAATTTCCGCAAAAAATTTTTTTGAGAAGAACTCAAATTTTCCGAATCCTGTTTAAATAACTAACAAAAATGAAGGAATAATGTTTTCATTTTCAATTCGAGTACAAACAAAATTTTTCTTATTATTTTTTAACTGAGAAAAGCCTAGAACTGAATGAAGACAAGATTCCACTTCTGTAAACGATAAGAAATCACTACCTAAAAGACAGTCTTCTTCCATATCTACTACAAACATAGACGATTCTACTGAAAATTTTCCTAAATCTACTTTCATACTTGCTTGATGTCGAACTGGAACCATTTCACCAGTAGGATAACTCAAACGACTGTTTTCAACCGGGAAAACTTCCTTCGTAGTTTCAATAAATCTACTACTTACTAAAGAAACATCTGAGCCAGTATCGATTTTAAAATTACACTGCTTATTATCAATCATTCCTTTAAACTTAAAAACATTCTTATTCATATAACCCGACTTTAAATTAATTGGGGGTAACTTTTCCGTTACCGAACTACCCCCATTTCATTCGGCAAAACCTAATTTTTTTGAATCCCTATTCCTAGTGACGGACATTCAACTCGAAAATGTCCTAATTTTCCACATTACCAACACTCTTTTGTAGAATTATCAAAATTTCGTTTATTATCTGAATTACGCTTAAAATTTCATTCTTTACTGATCCTAGGTTTTTCATTACTTTTATAAATAAATTTACTCTGACCAAAAGGAAATTGTTTAAAATTTTCAGGGTTTCTACAATTATTTACAAAATCCCTTTTCCTAAAATCATTAAAATTTCCCTCCTGAATTACTTCAATAGTCTTAGCCTTTTCCATCGCCTTAACCAACGAAGTAACTCCTTCTAATTGTAACGTCTTTCTAACAAAATCATCAGAAATTGCTGAAATAAATTGTGTACATGAAATTTTATCCCGAACCGGAAAAGAGCATTCAGGAAAAGCCGAACGTGCTAATCTTTCAAGCTCCATTCCAAAAGAAGCATAATCCTCCCCGAACTTTTATTTCCGATTCGTAAAAAGGGCATAGGAATTTTGTGACATACTCTCCCCAAAACGTAACTCCAGTTTTGATCTTAGCTCTTTAAAACTAAAATTTTCTAAATCTTCTATCGACTCCAAAATTGCACACGCTCTTCCCCTTAAGTTTGAAGCAAGTGCGATAGTCTTTGACGTTTCATCCCATTGATTTGCGCGCGCAACTAAATCAAATTAAGAGAAATATTCTCGCAAGGAAATTGAACCATCAAAAGTATCCAGTTTTAATTTGAGACCCAATCCTATACGCGTCCCACTCTCTCCCGAAACGTTTTCTCTCGTGAAAACCATATTCGCCCTCTCATCCCGATTCGAAATATTAATGGAGGAACTTAGCTGAGCATAGTGACGACGCTGTAACTCCTCATCACACCGACGACGCACTTCTGCAAATTCTTCTCGCATCCGTGTCCGTTCCTCTCGCATTTCCCTGAACTCACGCAACAACGCTCCGAGATCCTGTTCAGCTTCCCTCGAAGAAGACTCTAACTCTTGTATCCCTTTTGGTTCCGGAAAATGCGACTCTCCTTCTGCGGAAGCCGACGCTAAAGCTGCTGCCTGACTTCGAGTCCTCACTGGAGAATGTACCGACGCCATTCCCTTTTCTTCTTTCTTTCACCACACACGAAAAAACACACGCGAAAAAACACACGCGACCGACCCGAATGCTTTTCAAGCTCTACTAAATGTTTTTTTTTTTTTTTAATATATCCCGGACGAACCCCCAAAATGTTACACTCGCGAGCGCGGGGGAAAGAACTACAACAGTTTTTAAAAAAAGGAAGTAGCCTTTATTCTTTGGGCAGAAAAGAATACGCCGGGAAAACCATTCTCTCTTAGCCAAAACGTCCGCACGTTGCTGAAGCTGTCAAGAGACTCCCTTCAGCTCTCAAAACAAACAGCACACCGACCGTTGCTAAGGATCACTTGTAAGCCGCGGATTTCAGGAGCGACATGAATACGGGGCCTCAATGCGCCCACAACAATGTATTTTGGACATCTCTGCTCTGTGGGTTGTGCTGTCTGGGTTAATGGATGAAAAGAATAGAGAATAATAGTAATTGATGTAATATGTTCAATAAATGTACAAAAATGTGTATTAAATATAGTCGAAATATTACAATCTTAACAAAGAAAGACATAACTGCTACATAACACAGAAGTAATAAGAGTACGTGTTACGTCTAAGTTATATAACAGTTATATTTTGTGTTTGCTGGGATAATTGTAGTAAAAAATATGGAAGAATTAATTTATTAATAAGTTGTAGATAGATACTGCAAATGTGGGAGATATTGGAGGTTTATTTGTAATAATGTAATAGCATCTGCCCGGATAGCTAAACCTGCGCGAATAGATTTCGAGCAGAGCTTGCTATCAACTTTTGATGGATGAATAGATAAAAAATTTCATGCAGGATCTGTTATATCAAATCTTGTTGCCAAATTGCCGCCAGATATGCAGCAGAGCTTGTTGTCGGATAATTGCTGCAGATTTGCAGCAAAAACCGCGCAGAGCTTGTAGCGATTTGACGGCATATTGGCGGCAGAAACCGCGCAGACCTTGCTGCATTGCAAGCTTTGCGCGGTTTTTGCTGCAAATTTCGCACCAATTGCCCGACAGCAAGATCTGTCGCTAAAACCATAGCCTAATGTAGACACAGATGGCTATGGTTTTGCTGTGGGTTTTTGATCAAATTTGCTGCCAATCTGCGCGCAGTCTGCGCTCAATTTGCTTACTGGGTGAAATTAACTCTGAGGACTCTTTATCCTCTAATAACTGGCCATGTTCCACGTACTAAATCGATTTCAATTAATGACATTTTTTATATTATTTGATATTATTATTAGATTGCCTCTTTTCTCTTTCTCTTTCTCACAATTTTTATAAAAGCAATACTGATACATTATTGATTGGGATCCGACGACGGACATACGACGTATCCAATATCCAAAAGAAAAATTTATTTTCTAGGGACCGTACATCACTAGCTAGTAACCTTAAGAAGTGCAATCCACGAGATGCATTCAGCTCCATCTGTTGATTCGTATGTACTTGACCGGAAAAAAACTCTGATTGGAAAACTAATCTTTTAATTATTTGTATTTCGTATAAAAAATTTTGAAGCAATTGAAAAGATTTGTGAGTCATTCTATTACTTGTAATTAATTGTTTTTAATTGTTTATAATTCTTTTTTGGACCATATATTTAGCCGGAAATAATGACCGGAGGTAAATTAAATAACGGTTCGGTATGGTATCATTTGTATTTTGTATGAAGAGTTATAAAGTATCATTAAAAAGGTTTGTGAGTCATTCAGATAATTTTAATGAAATATTAAAAAATCATGTATTTGGCCGAAATATCGATCTCAAGCGCTGCTGTGGAAGTACCGTCAGAAACGGTGTACTATCTAGTATTTCAATATTCCTGGTTCTTTAGCCGTTAGTCATTGTTTATTAAAAAATTATTAATTAAGAAAAAAAGTTGAACACTTTTAATAAACAATTTAATAAACTTTTAATAAACAATGACTGATGGTTAATGTGACGACAGGTTGGGTTAGGATAGTTTTGAGGCCCCTCCGTGCCGCCACCTTACCGTGGTGGAGGGGTACCGGCGATCCGATGAAGGTTCGGCGGTAGTATCCTTCGGCTTCGGCCGGAGGAGAGGCCCCTGAGGATCGCTGGCGAACGGCGGCAATGGGGAAGGAAAACCCCCACAGAGAACCGGACCGCGGTGGGCTGCAGCCCCGTGGTTGCTAGAGGGGGTCGTAAGACCCTCCACTACAGGGGAGCCCGACAACTCCCACAGGGCCGATGGGCCCAATTGGACGGTAGGGGTTGGCGGTTCTGACTTCAATCGCCGGCTGGGGCCGTTAGGGAGAGCTTGCTCCGCCACCAGCTTTGGGGAAGTCTGGGGTTGGGGAGACCTCCGCTCCGCGACGGGTAGTCTCCCGTCGCGGGGGAGGAGAAGGTTCCACATGAGTAGGCATTGCTCGCCGGTGCTCCGGCAGCTGAAAGTATGGGACACCCTCGATCCGTCCCTACTTGGGTCTAGGCCTGGGTAGGGTGGGGAGAGGAACCCACACCCGGGATCGCAAGTCGGGAGCTACGCTCCCGACAACCCGGAGGTAGAGGGGTGCGCGGGCCGTTCGGACATATTCCGAAGTCTGGGTCGCGCACCCTGGGATGGCCGTCCGCCGGAGCAACCCGGAGTCTCTCCGGGCCGACGGGACGGA
Organism: Odontomachus brunneus; assembly: GCF_010583005.1. NCBI lineage: Eukaryota > Metazoa > Arthropoda > Insecta > Hymenoptera > Formicidae > Odontomachus > Odontomachus brunneus. The sequence goes on along the minus strand of NW_022639491.1, from coordinate 1,970,529 downwards.
AGGTGGAGTCGCGGGGACCAGTACATTGGCCCTCCCCACTTACGTGGAGAGGTGCCGCACCCCGGCAACCCCGCGGCTCCTCCTCGTTGCGCCGTGTGACACGGCGTGACCAACCATATGACTCCCCCGTGTGGGCAGTACGGGAAGTATCAGGGGTCTGCGTGGTATTTGCCAGGACTCCTACAGCGCAGAGCCGGCTAACGTCGGATCTGTTCATACCGTAACTCCTAGAGTGCGTTATGTTATGTCTATGACGCACCTCCGAGGAACGGGGACCCTGGCTTAATCGCCTGGGTTGCGAGGATGGAGACCTCTGTAAAGAACCCCCCCAATCCCAAGGTTTGGGCCGCGACGAGGGGATGGATGGTCGGCGGGCGAGTCGGTCGTGAGCGGTACACCCCGGGGCACCAGGCTCACCCCGGGATTATATAGCCCGAATCCAAGTGTGGGGGCCAACCTGGGAGGGATATATAAGGTGTAGTAAAAAGAAATCCATTATTTTTCCAATAGATGGCTTTAGTAATGTGTATCTCGCGTTGTATAAGTGCGATCTGTTTACGCTAGGTGGCGTTAGAAAGATAAGATTTTGTACTAAAAAAACTTCTTAGACAATTTTGTGATTGTTTGACTCAGTATTGTTTGAGCGCGCGTCAAAGATGGACACCAGCAAAAAGAAAATACGCCATATTTTACAGTTTTTCTTCGATAAAGGCGAAAAACGCAAGCCAGGCGGCTGAAAATGTAAATAGTATTTATGGTTCTGATACTGTAACAGCCAATCACGCGCAATTTTGGTTTCGTCGATTCCGTTCCGGTAATTTTGATGTCAAAGATGCAC
>NW_022639491.1:1964540-1969419 GCF_010583005.1 Odontomachus brunneus | reverse complement strand
AGACAGTTTTGTGATTGTTTGACTCAGTATTGTTTGAGCGCGCGTCAAAGATGGACACCAGCAAAAAGAAAATACGCCATATTTTACAGTTTTTCTTCGATAAAGGCGAAAAACGCAAGCCAGGCGGCTGAAAATGTAAATAGTGTTTATGGTCCTGATACTGTAACAGCCAATCACGCGCAATTTTGGTTTCGTCGATTCCGTTCCGGTAATTTTGATGTCAAAGATGCACCACGCTCTGGAAGGCCAATTGTCGAAAATGTCGATAAAATAATGGAAATCGTCGAGTCCGACCGTCATGTAAGCACTGTTTCGATTGCCCAGGAGCTAAACATTGCACAAAAAACCGTTTGGAACCACTTGAATAAGACTGGATACAAAAAGAAGCTCGATGTATGGGTGCCACACGAGTTAACGCAAAAAAATCTCATGGACCGAATTTCCATCTGCAAATCGCTGCTGAATCGCAACAAAATCGACCCATTTCTGCAGCAAATGGTGACTGGTGATGAAAAGTGGGTCACTTACGACAACGTCAAGCGAAAACGGTCGCGATCGAAACGCGGTGAGCCGGCGCAAACGGTGGCCAAGCCAGGATTGACGGTCAGGAAGGCTTTGCTGTGTGTTTGGTGGGATTGGCAGGGAATCATCCACTATGAGCTACTCCCCTACGGCCAAACTCTTAATTCGGACCTGTACTGTCAACAATTGGACCGTCTGAAGGAATCAATCGCCCAGAAGCGGCCAGCTTTGGCCAATAGGAGAGGAATTGTGTTCCATCAAGACAACGCCAGGGCACACACATCGATAGTGACTCGCCAGAAGTTCCGGGAGCTTGGTTGAGAGGTTCTTATGCATCCTTATAGTCCGGACCCGGCACCAAGTGATTACCACCTGTTCCTGTCTATGGCGAATGATTTTGCTGATGAAAAATTCTCCTCAAAAAAGCTTGTGAAAATCGACTGTCTCAGTTTTTTGCTAATAGGAACAATGGTTTCTATGAGAGAGGCATAATGGAATTACCTTCAAAATGGCAACAAGTTATCGAACAAAACAGTGCATACTTGACCTAAATTGGATCATTTTAACTATGTTAAATAAAGCCTTCAATTTCATGCAAAAATAATGGATTTCTTTTTATTACACCTTATATTTCCTCTGCTTTTCAGAGCTCTTCTCGTAAGCCTACGGGTGAAAAGAGAGGGGCAACCCCGAATATGAGTGCAAATTAAAAAAAAACCAGAAACGACAGGGGGTGGGAAAAGTGAGGAGGAAGACGCAGCAGCGTCGCCGGCGACCGTGCAACCACCGCACGGGGCAGGGCTGTCCATCAGCCCTGTGGGACTCATACAGTGGTCCACGCCGAAGAGGGGAAGAGATCCGAGACCAATTTCCAAGGACTTCCCCTGGTGCGCTCTGCAGTACGGGCGGACCGGCGCGCCGAACAAGGTCGCGTACCCGGTCTGGTAACCAGGCTTGAGCCGAAGATCAGGTTCGGACGGCTGCCAGCCCGGAAAGGACCCGTTCGGCCTCGCGAGGCATAGAAGGAGGAGGGCATACTAGGTGGCGGAACGCCGTGCGTTCGAGATCTGCGTATCTTTTTCGTTCCAGAAAGAGAAAAATATCGAGAGCGCGGTCCTGCTAGGCCGGGATTCGAACCCGGGTCTTTCGCTTGCCGGACGACTGCTCTAAACCACTGAGCTACCTGACGTTCCATGCTCACGACATTTTCTTCTTCCTAGATAACGCTCAGAAATGCCGTTCGGAAACGACATCTCTGGCGCGATCCCGAGCGCACTACAGAGAGAAACAATGTTATTGTACCAAATGGTACAGCTGTCAGTCTCTCAAAGTCAAAGGTTGCTATCCTTTAAGACCTGCTGTCCATGTATGCCCGTCTCCACCGTTGCCCCTCCTCATCCGGGGCAAATAATACAAATAAGCCCCGAGGTCGACACCAATTTTTTGGCAGCCCCCGGGTGCTTGGACGCAATGCGCCATGGGGGATCCACCATAGAAGGAGGAGGGCCTCGCGAGGCAGCTCCCGTGGCCGGAAGAGCCTTCCGAGGGTCCCGTCACCGGGACAGTGCAAGAGGGGAAGGGACGACTCGGCAGGCAGCCGACCGTCCTCTATAGAGTGGGCGGTGGCTGAGAACGGGCCGCCGGAGGTCATGGCGGTGGAGGAGGAGGCGGGGATACCGGTCTCCCCGGAGACCACCGCCGGTGGGTCTTCCTCAACAGTCGGGGACCCGCTGACCTCCAATCTCACCCCCGAGACATCGGGAGTGACAAAACAGGGTTGGCCATGCAAGGACCCCTCTCATGAGGGGAAATTCACGGCCGACCAGATGGCCATGAAAAAAGAGGCTATCAAGGAAAGGAAAATGGCTAAGGTGACACAATATGTCGCCGATGAGGCCAGGAAGCCTTATAGCTCCACGGTGGACAGGGTCCAAAAGACAGCGGAAAGACTGGTCCGCGACCATAGGGCCCTGGCAACGGTATATAAATCGGTGGACACCGTAATGAAGGTGGCTCAAAAGTCCGACAATATTAAGGGCTTCCTCCTGGGCGAGCTGTGGAGAACAGCCGAGGAGCTCTCGGCCTGTGGTACCACGCTCGCCATGAGGGCCCAGAGGGTTGCCAAACAGCCGGAGTCCGTGACTGACTCCGCGATGAGGGAGAGTGAGGCCCTGTTGAGGCGGATGCTTGACGAGCTTAGCTCACAGAACCGCCTTCTCAAGGCCAGAATCGCGAAATTGGAGGAGGCCGAGGGTGTGGTGGCGTCTTCCTTCCTAAGAGAAAAGGGCGGCTGCGCCTTTTGCCGAGTGCCCACCGGCCGCAAGAGGTCGACGAGGGCGGTGAGATCGGGCTCCTCCTCTGAGGAGGAGGTAGCCCATAGGAGTAAGAGGAGGGGCGGGGTGATTCTTCTGCCTAGCTCCCCTTTCCAGGGGGAGATGACGCTCCCATGGAGGTGGAGATGGACAGCGGGACTCGTGACCCCCGATCCGTCCCTCCACACCATGTGAGCGACGAGGAGGGGGGAGGGGGACACCTCGGGGAGAAGCTCGACAAGGACCGGAGGGACGGCAAGTTCTCCCTCCGGCCATCAGGTCTCCTCTCGGGGGAAAGACTGTCTCCCTCCCTATAGGTAAGGGCAGACAAAAGGCGGCCAGCAACAGTCACAGGGGCCGGGGCGTGTACTGCGCCAACAACAGCCTCGGCCCAAACAGGAAGGGCGAGCTGCTGCCCCTCCGCTTCAGCAGGAGCGACAAAGGAGGCAGTTAGAAAGAGGGCGATAGCAGCGGCAACGAGTGGCATTCAGTTGGACACAGCACAATTGGACACGTTGCAAATGGACATGGTGCAAATGGACACGGCACTTGACACGGTTCAATTGGACACGGTGCGTTTGGACACGAAACTTTTGGGCACCGTTGTTTTTGGACACGAAAGAAAATGCACGACGTTCAGTTACACACCGTTCATTTGGACACCGTTCAGTTGGACACAGTTCAAGTGCCCACTGTTCACTTGGACACAGAAGGATGCTCACTGTTCACTTGGATACCGTTCACTTGGACACCGTTCATTTGGACACCGTTCACTTGGACACCGTTCACTTGGACACCGTTCAGTTGCCCATTGTTCACTTGGACACAGAAGGATGCGCACTGTTCATTTGGACACCGTTCACTTGGACATCGTTCAGTTGCTTGCTGTTGGACACAGAATGATGTGCACCTTTTATTTTATCATCATTTAATTATGTATCGTTTGTTTATGCAATGGATATGCAACTGATGAGAAATAAAAAATAGTTTTGTAGAAAATATTTGTGTTTTTATTTCGTTTTTATCACATCCAACCACAACGCCATATGCCTAGAGATATTCTAGAGACTCTATAAACAACGACATATGATTGGATGTGTCCGTTTGTCAATGTGCGCATCTGGGACTCACTCCGATTTTCGTACTACTATTTATGATGTAGAGTGTAAATTGTGGTTTGATAATTATTTAGTTTAGCGGCAACACCTCCGATTTCGATGATAATAGACTCAATCGACACATTTTTGTATGCCAAACAACTTTTTCCTCTGACAAAATCGTCGCTCTTTATTGCGAAGCGAAATATTAATAGATAAAGTTGAGGGCGTGTTAGGTTAGAAAATCTATCATATCATTTATCTCTAGTTATGTAACTGGGGGGCTTCGTCTCCCAGACCTCCCTATCACGGGGGGTGGGGGCTATACTCTCTTGTGCTTAAGCTAAAAACCCCCCCCCCCCCCGATAAAGTTTGTCGAGGGGGGGGGGAGCCGGCTACGTTGCGGTCGAGTGGAGGCCCATGGATGTGGTCGGGTGTTATGCCCCGCCCTCCTGGACCCGCGCCGAATTCGGGGCACTCCTGGACCGGCTGGAGGCGCTTATAATGAGGCGCCTCCCTAGGCCGATCATCGTCTCTGGGGACTTCAACGCCCACAGCACGGGGACGTGCCCCTGTGGCGCGGACCTCCAGGAGTGGGTTGCGTCTGCCGGCCTCAGCTTGCAAAACAGGGGCCGGGAGAGCACCTTTGTCGGGTGGCAGGGGGAGTCCATCGTCGATCTGACGTGGACCTCCGCCGCGGCCGCCCGACAGGTTCAGGGATGGAGGGTGGCGACTGAGGCGGAGACCGGCTCTGATCATCGGTATATAGAGCTCTGCCTCGTCGTCACCCGCCGGGAGGTGCTCTCAAGGCGCAGCAGCGGGCTGACCCGACTGTCAAGGTGGACGTTAACCTCGCTCAACCGCGACAAATTCGTGGCCGTCATTTGCGCGGCCAATTGGGATGAAGCGAGACCCGTAACCGTGTTCCGCGAGTCCATTGGGGGGGGG
>NW_022639491.1:1954974-1964530 GCF_010583005.1 Odontomachus brunneus | reverse complement strand
GGGGGGGGGGGGAAGTAATGAGGATCCGGGGCATGATGCAGGACGCATGCGACGCGTCCTTGCCCCGGTCCTCTTCCCCCCTGCCCGCAAGGCCGCCTATTGGTGGTCGGCGGAAATCGCCGAGCTCAGGCGCTCCGCCGGCCGCATCTGGAGGGCGATGGCGGCCCTGCAGGACAGGGACACGCGGGTGGCGGCCTCGGCCGTCCTCACGGCGAAGAGAGGTGCCTCCAAGGCCTTGGCCTGGGAGGACCTCATCTCCTCTGTAGACCGGGATCCTTGGGGGCACCCATACCGGATGGTCATGCGGCGATTGCGCCCATGGGCGCCCCCACTCATGGATATCCTGGCCTCCGAGCTCCTAGACAAAATTGTGGAGGGGTTGTTCCCGAGGATGGGAAACAATATCTCACCCTATACGGGACCCTCTTTTGACTGGCAGGAGGACTCGGGATGACGGTGGAGGAGATGAGGCGAGCCGCCAAGAGGCTCGGCGCCGAGGGAAAAGCGCCGGGCCCTGACGGCATCCCGGGCCGAATATAGGCCTTGGCTTTGGCCGAGGAGGGAGGGTGGAAGGCCGCCAGAGGCGGCTCTGCCTCTGCCTCGAAGCTAGCCTGTTTCCGGCCCCGTGGAAGAGGGCCAGATTAGCCCTCTTACGCAAGGAAGGCAAGCCGGAGGACACCCCTTCCGCATACAGATTTTTGTGTCTGTTGGACGAGGCAGGCAAAATGTTCGAGAGGATCATACAGGCCCGCCTCGTCCAAGGGAGCGGTGCACTTGGACACGGTGCATTTGGACACAGCCAATCACAGCACCGTATGATTAGAGACATTTGTAGGGTCTTGGAACAGCGACTTGTGATTGGACTGTGTCCAATTGCCCCGTGTCCAACTGATATACACCCCTCGTCCAACACCTGTCCCGGAATGGTCCCGCGCTTGATGATGCGCAGTATGGCTTCCGAGAGGGCCGCTCAACCGTGGATGCGATCATGCGTGTCAGGTCCCTCTCGGTGGCCATCGTGGGGGGGGAGGCGTTAGCTATGGTTGCGTTCCGTTTCGCCCATAGCACGCATCGTTCGCATAACCAATATGTAGCGCCTTTCGTTTCATTATGCGCGCGATGTACGCTGTGTAACGGAACGATATTTATGCATTAGAAGCGCAAAATGGATTCCACAATAAACAGCGCTGTTAATATTGTGACAATGTTTTTAATTGATGACGCTAATGAAAGTGACAGTAGTAAATCATTTAGTTGCATTTCTGATTATTATAGTGACGAAGAATATGAAGACAATTCGAGCATCGACTACGAATTGGAAATTTTATATTCAGTTCTCATGGTAGGCGAGACATGTGGAGAAACAGTTTTGAGAGAAAAAATAATAAATTTTGTGGAAAGAGTTATTCCTGGATACACGAAGCACGTATTCAAAGAACATTTTCGGTAAGTGCAAATATTTTCATACCCAGTAAACACCAAGTAACAGTAACATAACCTCAATGTGACAATTTCCGACTCAACAAACAGTAGGAAATTGAAACATTGAGATTATATTACTATTACTTGATGTTTACTGGATATATATTTTTTATTCAACTCGACTGATGTTTTAAAAAATATTTATAAATAGTTTATACATATCTTATTCAATTCTATATTCAAATTTTGTTTATTAATTGTAAAGCAATTTAAGAAATTACCAACAGTTTTATGTCTTGCAGAATGTTTCCGGAAACATTCGAAGTGGTGTTACAATTAATCGGGCCAGGACTAAAAGCCATAAATGCATTGCCTGGAAAAAAAGCAATCTCTGCCGAAAAGCAACTCCTTATAGCAATTTGGTTTATGTCTACTTTTGACTCTTATAGATAAAATCTCATATATTAAAATATTAACATAAATTTAATGTTATTAATATAAAGAAAGAAAACAAAGAAATTTCATTAATTAATAGTAAATTAAATTAAAACCGACGTGTTCAAACATACATATGAAAGAAAATTAAAAAATTATTAATGATTTGACAGTAACATTTTATTTATATTATATTGTCTTCAGGTCTGTATCAACGAAATTTGGAGTTGGAAAAGCAACTGCATTTAGACGAGCAGAGCATTAAAACGAGTAACATATGCTTAAAGGGACGTCTACATTGGAAGTAAACAGTAAGAAGTAGGAAATAAGAATAAGAAATTGACCAATCATAGTTGATTATTCTTCTCACATTTGACTGTGGTTGGTCAATTTCTTACTCTTACTTCCTACTTCTTACTACTTACTTCCAATGTAGACGTCCCTTTAAGCCCATTCTACAATTGCGTAAGCGTAGTCGTGAACGTAAGAGTCAACCAATCCGAATGTTTTATTCACTGATTACTTTACTCTGATTGGTTGTCGTAATCACTTACAACTACTTACAACCACGTTCACGCAATTGTAGAATAGGCTTTACATTGCATTGCTCCTCAGTTTATTCAATGGCCCAAAAGTGCAGTTGCAACAAAAGTAATGAGGGAATTTGAACAAGTTTGTGGTTTTCTAAATATAATAGGTGCTATCGATGGAATCCACCTTAAAATTCTTGCGCCAAAAGAAGATCCAGACTCATATATAAACAAGAAAGGTTTCCATTCCATAAATTTACAAGTTGTCTGTGAGTCGCGTGGACTATTCACTCATTGTTAGGGCTATCGCACACAAATTGACATAACTGCATATGCATAACATAAAATCGTATGGACCAATGAGCATCGAATATTAAGCATCGAACACCAATATGGCGACTTAATACTCGATGCTCATTGGTACATACGGTCTTATGCTATGCATATGCAGTTATGTCAATTTGTGTGCGATAGCCCTTATGCCGGACACGTAGGATGTGTGCATGATGCAAGAGTTTTTCGAAACTCACCAGTAACAGATTTCCTTCAATTACCTCAAACCTATTTTCCTGATAACTCTCATATCATTGGAGATGCTGCTCATGGTATCCATCCACATGTATGGTACCTTTTAAAGATAATGGTCATTTGACAAATGCTCAAAAAAATTTTAATTATTGCTTGTCATCTACGCGAATGGCAATTGAACGGGCAATAGGTCATCTGAAAGTTCGTTTTAGGATTCTATTAGACTGTTTACCTTTAACAGATGTGAAAAAAATTCCCGAATTTATTTTGGCCTGTTGTGTTTTGCACAACATTTGTATTTTGCAAAATGATATAATTGAACTGATGGGTATATATAGAAATGAAGAAGAAGCAAGACCGATTTTACATGATAACGTAGTTGAATTAGAAAATGCTAAAAGAAATGTAATTATGAATACTTTACCAAGCCTTATAGAAATATCATACTAAGAATCATTGATAATTACTTATTTTCAGTATTAAAAATACTGGATAATAAGTAATTATCAATGATTTTTAGTATGATATTTCTATAAGGGAAGAAAAATATAATATTAAAGTATAATACTCATAACATTATATATATCAATAAAAATGTATATTAAGTAATAAACGAATTAAACGTTTTTGTTTATTTTTTATTTTATTATGAACCCATACATGTGTATCTTAGGTATAAAATTATAATTTGCATGTTGAAATTATTATTATAATGTAAATAAAAAATTATAAATAAACGCCACATTTAATTTGATAGTTAGAACATAAACTGTACTCTATTTGTAAGGTAAAAGTTAATACCATAAAATAATATAAAGGTTAAATAACATTAAATTAGATATTACTTTAATATAAATATTTTAAGTATTAAAAATAATACTTAAAGGATGATAAAATAATATTTATAGAACGATATGGTTGACTTTAATTACTTTCAGATATGTAGAACTAAAAATACTGTCGTTTTTTATTAATTTATTGCATTAATATCATTGTATGTAGAACTAAAAATACTGTCGTTTTTTATTAATTTATTGTATTAATATCACTTGTACGCATGTTGCTTTACCCGTATTCTATAAATCTCTATTTATCACAGACTTATTACGAACAAGCTATCATACAAAAAATAAAATATAGAACACACCACCGAAGCAACACCGTAAATAATGTCTTAACGTCGAAAATAATATCTTAACAATATTTTAAAGTTATTATATAGATAAATATAGATATCACAATCATTTTCGTTTCTCAATTAAGGCTTTCATGATTTCGATCAACGATTTTTGGACCTTCATTTTTTCCTCATGAATCTTCCTTCGTTCTTCCTTACACTCGGCGTGCCGCTGTTCTTTTAACTTCTTACGTTCTTTTTTCTCTTCTTCTTGTTTAGCTATCACTATTTTGTTTTATATCTTTAATGAAAGTCTCCAAAACAGTCTCAACTTTCCGGTTTTTGCGTGAAACTAAAATAGAAATTAATTATGAAGTAAATATGTACAAATTATAAAGAATCAAAATCTTATTGATTTATTATTATTTACTAGAATGCAATGAGAGTGATTCTGCCACATTCACAGCTTTAAGTGGACCTTCGCTCGATGCAATTGCAGGCGGCATTACAAAAGCTTTTTTCTCAAAAATTGAATCCATCACCTTTAAAATTATAATTATAAAGCATTTACTCAGATTGTCTAAATTAATTATGTAGAAAATTATTAAATTTAAAGAGATTACATTTAAAATCAATAGTATCAAATATATATATATATATATATATATATATATATATATATATATATATATATATCATTTTTAATGCATTATTTATAGATAAGGAACATAAATGTACCGAATAAAATGTCCATGTATTCCGGCAATTTCCGTTCTTTTTATTTTGGTCCCTTTGATTATCAATATTGGAGTCAAAATAAATATATTTACCAAAAGAGCTGCAAAAAAAATATCAAAATTCGAAAAAGGCCTTATTGTACATAATTACCCGAAAAAGAACCAGGAATATTGAAATACTAGATAATACACCGATCGTACCTGACGGTACTTCTACAGCAGCGCTTTGAGATCGATATTTCGGCCAAATACATGATTTTTTAATATTTAATTAAAATTATCTGGATGACTCACAAATCTTTTTAATGATACTTCATAATTTTTCATACGAAATACAAACGATACCATATCGAACCTTTGTTTAATTTACCTCCAATCATTATTTCCGGCTAAATATATGGTCTAAAAAAGAACAATTAATTACAAGTAATAGAATGACTCACAAATCTTTTCAATTGCACTACAAAACTCTTCATACAAAATACAAACGATTTAAAAGAATAGTTTTCCTACTGGAGTTTTTTTTCGGTCAAATACATACAAATCATCTGTTGCAAATAAAAGAACGCAACCAAGATGTTAATCTATCGTTACTAGAGATAAAATAGAGTCAAAATAACGTTAATCAGACGTCATTTTGATCAAATATTGACCAAATTTACGTCAGTTTTTGGTGAAAACGTGAGATTGACATTATTTTGACTATTTGTTCTACCTGGGTGCATATTTCCGCAAAATTTTATCAAGAATCTTGTTATAATATATTTAAAGTTTTCACCGTGTGTATACGCTTTGTGCATATAACGCATATATTCATGAATACATACACAAACTTATTAATTATTAATTGTGTCAGACCTTTATCGCAATCTCTACCTTTATCGTTCTTGTTTTCTGAATCGTAACACTATATTACGACATCAAAAACAATAAAATATGTAAGTTTTTTATAGATCTTTCTTACAGTTAAAGAAGACAGAAATCCCAGTTATGAAATTGTACGATTACACAAGAATCTCAGAATAATGCAAAAAACAAGCGCGAAAATAACAAATAGATATGTTAAAATATTCTATTTGTTAAAATATTAAACTTAAATAACGAGAAGAATTCCTGAAACGTCTACATAGGAGAAAAATAATTATTCACTTAAAATTTATATATTCAAATTAAAAATAATTGTTTTTTATATATAAGCAACAATGTATAATTTTGTTAGAAGAAAGTAATACTTGCAAATTGATTAAACAAATTTGTAAGTTATTCCGTGCACTTCCCTTTTGCTGTAACAATCAAATTACAATAATTTATTGTAAATTAACCTGAATGCGAAGAAATAGGTTGAGAAGATAAAGTGTATGTAACGTTAATTTACGGCAAATTATTGATTATTAAAGCAAAAAAGGAATGGACGGAATATTCACAGATTTATTTAATCGTGTCACTTTATATATTTTTTCTATTTCGCAACATATTTCGCAAGAATATTTAGCATAAATTTTCTCGCTTCTGACGTTATTAAAAAGAGATAATGTGAGGAGCCAGGAACCTTAATATTCTTTTTACATTGCATCAAATTTTTAAGAGCGAATAACTTGTTACAGATAGAGTTTATCGCATTTTTACTTGTATTCATTTGGTTCGCACGGCCGCGAATGTCATATCGACGTATTCGTTAATGAGCGGTATCGTCTGCTCAATTAGTAAGATTTCAACGGGTGAGATTTTCGGCAAACCCAAGTTTCTCTTCACGCCATTCACGCTGAGCTCTAGCTCGCTGGTGAAAAATCGACAGATTGGCAGAACATCGAATCGCACGTAGGCGCAGGTGATAATGTTATCGTATCCGCATAGACCACCATCGAGGGCGGTTAATAGACTCATAGCAGCCGTTCCGGACGATAACGAAGAACGATATCTGAAGAACGTCTTCGTTATTTCCCCATTTTCGTCGGCGAAATGACTGCAGCAGACTTTAACGTTGTGTCTAATAAATAATTATGATTGCGATATTTCTCGACAAATGTATAAATAGTAAAACTATTTAAATGCACACTGAAGTTGGAAGCTCATCAAACTACCAAAATTGCAAGTCATTATTGTGTGCGATAGGCTGACTTAATAATTATATTATTTGTTATTATATTTAATTGTTATTAATTATATTATTATTGCGTAAGTCCATCGGTAATGACTTTGAATTTTAATGCTGAGTTTTTAACTTCATTATGTCTAAACTGTTTTGCAATCCATTATACATACTTCTCGACAGATTTTGTTAATAGAAACATTCAAAATCTTAAATATTGTCCGAGGCTTTCAAGTAATACTTTAAACGATTTGAATCTTTACACGCACAGAAAAAAGAACAGTTTAGAAAATATTTTTATTTTTCATATGTAAATCTTTAAATGAGATTAAATAGTGTCAAACGAAAAGATATTTGCATTAATATATTTTATATTATTCAACAAAGAAAAATATATTCTTATTATTAAAAAATAATTTTCTTGTGGGAAGCACGAAATATTGGATTAAGAATATATTTCTAAATGTTGGAAAAAGAGAGATATTATTACCAAAATAATCATATTGTATTTCTCTTTCATGAAATTATTATAATACTCAAATAAATTTATTATATTATCGAAATTCAGGACTTTATAATATTATTTATAATATTATTGAAATTCTTCTAACACGTTATATATTGTTACTTATATATGAAATAACGATTCCCATACAGCAAAAATAAAAAAGAACGTTCTGAAGACGTTCTAAGAACATTCATATATACTAAGAACGTCCCAGAACATTCTCTGAAGATTTTGTGCTATCTGGGTTGTTAGTTTGAGTATATTAGTTTCAAGTGAATACTAATTTTTTTCTGTGCGAACATATCGCTTGAATTCGAATTTTTGAAAACTTCGAAGACTCGGAGTTCGTGTGTTTATCATTAAATACAATATTTCACCGAAAATGTCGGTTTCTGCTTACATTTGTGAACTGATTGAATGGGACAGCGCGCGACAACAGAGGAACGACAGTGCACTCGTCGGCACCGCCGGCGATTGGCACCGATAGATTTATGGCTCCTGCACACAGGACGCGGTAATGCTTGCCGCGCGGCGGAAGTTCGCGCGACAGCCAATCAATATGCTGCTTTCCGTAATAATCTTCTAGTTCTTATGGAAAAACAATATATTGATTGGCTGTCGCGTGGACTTTTGCCGCGCGGCAAGCATTACCGCGTACTGTGTGCAGGAGCCATTATGGGGACTGGAGATGATAGGAACAGTAGTCACTCATAATCCCAATAAACAATAATGATTTATTCCGTTGTACACCGCGGCGGAGCGGAAGATAACGTGCGACAAAATGTTACGATAAAAATCCAGATGCTTCTCTGCGGTGCGTTCGAGAGCGAGTGTGTAAAACGATAGATGACTAGACTGCTGCGGCCATTCGTGTGGCGCTCTTACTAGAGTCCCTATAATCAGAGTCTGGCCAACAATGTGCAGGTTCTAATTGGTCGGCAATTTGTGGCTAATTTGTCGCTGAATTGTTACAAAATGGTGCTGAACATCCACTCATTTTTATAATAATTTACTGCACTTATTACTGCAATTCTTGTTTTTTATTTTCCGACTTTAACCTTTTCTTCGCTCTTATTTTACAAGCTTAACCTCAGAGCAGCTAGACTGAAACGCATGCGCAAACGCGTTAGAAAAAGATAGGTTGCACAGAGAGATAGGAAATTTATATCTTTCTCTCTCAAAGAATTTAGCCACAATTCCTCTGCTGGCCAGACTCTGATTATAGGGACTCTAACTCTTATTAGAGCAGAGAAGCATCTGGATTTTTATTGTAACATTTTGTCAGGCGTTATCTTCCGCTCCGCCGCGGTGTACAACGGAATAAATCGTTATTGTTTATTGGGGTTGTGAGTGACTACTGTTCCTATCACCTCCAGTCTAGGGATGGGCGATTCAGTAGAAAGTATCAATATTTCATATCGATATTTCGTATCGTAAATAAAATTATTGATATATAAAAAATATCAGGTGGAATGTATCGATATATTAGTAATATCGATATTATCGATATTATCTAACTTTTTCCAACATACCGCAATATAATGTCTAGGTATAGCTTCCGGAATGGAGTCGTGTCTTGAATCAGCGATATGCCGATGTTTCGCAAACGTTGCAGTTTGCATCATCAGGGCTGAGAACTCTGATACTGAGCTCCCTTGGGTAAAGGTAGTCCTTATATGCCCCCCTCCCCTCCTTTGTGTAGATGGTGTTTAGGGAGTAGAGGACGAGGCTTGAATCCAGCCAATCAGCGTATTTTAATTGATCAGCTGGTCAATTAAAAAACCGGGAGGGCAGTATGCCAAATAGAGTTTACTTGCATACCTTTGTCTCGGTTGAGGTTGTTGGGATGTTTCAAAATTTCTAGACCTTCACGATGTTTTCTGGCAAAATAACTGTGAGGGAGCCAATCTGGTGGCTTTGTCATATTATACGGAGTGTCCAGTCTCCATCCAGTGTTCAGCTAGAGCTGATTGAGTAAAGTGACCATACTTGGTACATCGCTGGTGTTCCTTGATTCGCGTACTGATCTTCCTCCCGGTTTCTCCTATATAAACTTTACCACAAGAGCAAGGGATCTTATATACACCTGATGTTTCTAGGCATGATTTCTGATCCTTCGGATTTGGGAATAAATGGGAGACCCCCCTATGAGGTTTGAAGATTACTTTGATTTTGTGTTTACCCAAAATC
>NW_022639491.1:1947984-1954441 GCF_010583005.1 Odontomachus brunneus | reverse complement strand
CGCTCACAATTTCGGAACCATCTTCTCTGAATGGAGAACTAGAACGCCTTAGTACAACCTTAACCAAAAATGGATACAACAGCAAAAACATTTCGCAAATAATAAAAAACCAGAAGAACAGAATTGTCAGTCCTAAAAACACTGACACACTAGATGAAGAGAGAGAAAAAAGAAAAACGGCTGTCCTTCCATATCTCCAGGACATAACAGTACCTATCAGCAGGATTTTAGGTAAACACAAAATCAAAGTAATCTTCAAACCCCATAGGAAGCTCTCCCATTTACTCCCAAATCCGAAGGATCAGAAATCATGCCTAGAAACATCAGGTGTATATAAGATCCCTTGCTCTTGTGGTAAAGTTTATATAGGAGAAACCGGGAGGAAGATCAGTACGCGAATCAAGGAACACCAGCGATGTACCAAGTATGGTCACTTTACTCAATCAGCCCTAGCTGAACACTGGATGGACACTGAGACTGGACACTCCGTACAATATGACAAAGTCACCAGATTGGCTCTCTTACAGAGTTATTTTGCCAGAAAACATCGTGAAGGTCTAGAAATTTTGAAACATCCCAACAACCTCAACCGAGACAAAGGTATGCAAGTAAACTCTATTTGGCATACTGCCCTCCCGGTTTTTTAATTGACCAGCTGATCAATTAAAATACGCTGATTGGCTGGATTCAAGCCTCGTCCCCTACTCCCTAAACACCATCTACACAAAGGGGGGGAGGGGGGCATATAAGGACTACCTTTACCCAAGGGAGCTCAGTATCAGAGTTCTCAGCCCTGATGATGCAAACTGCAACGTTTGCGAAATGTCGGCATATCGCTGATTCAAGACACGGCTCCATTTCGGAAGCTATACCTAGACATTGTATCAATGGCCGTGAAAGCCTCAAATCTAGTATATACCGCAATATAATTTGTGACGTGACGATTTTTGAGGATCGTCCGTCACTAGGGGGTTGCTAAGGGAGTAGGAATGCGCTTCCAAGCTGAAGTGTGGGTGTCGCGTCCTAGCCGTAAGGCGAGGGGATGCGCACCCGTCTAGAGCGAAAAATGTATTAAAATTAAGAGCGGACGGTCGAACGAGCGTCAACAAGATCGGAGTCGACGAGAAGAAGAAGCTGCCGCCACGGGCGGAAAGGAAGAGAGACGACAGGTTGGAGGCCGGAGATCAGGTGAATAATTTCCGCAATTTGGGGGTATCGCTACTAAAAAGGGCAGACCGATAGGGCTACAATGCTTTCAGAGTCAGCACTACGGAGCTACCGGGATCTTGACATCAGTCGCCGATTGAGAGAGAGAAAGGGAGACTGGGAGCTGCCGCGAGGAGGCCGCAACGGCGGAGCGGATCGACACCGCGGACGAGCGGAGGACAGCCGCGGCCGAAGCACAGTGTCGGCCAGCAAATCCTCCGCGACCCGGAGCGTCCGCTGAGCTAGCACGGACTCTGCGAGGCTCCACAGGCAACTTGAAATAATGGCTGTCGAAGATGCGAGGCCCAAGGTCAGAACAACAAATTGATAAGTTGCCGTTATGCCAAACAAAGAAGCGAAAGAACAAAGGCAGATAAACGGCTCTGGAGAAGTAGCCAATCAAAGGTCGCCAACTAGTGAGAAGAGGGAACAAATTGGGAATAAAATCCGGCCTCGTAAGCCAGCGGGAACTCTCGTGTTTTCGCAGTGGAACGGCAAGGTGTAAAGGACGTGACGCCCACCAAGCTGCATCAGCAAGGACGACGACGCCGACGAACGCCGTAAGGCCGACTCCGCTCGAGGGCTAATTTTGTTTGTGTGACCCGGAAGGGAATCGCCGCTGCCCGCTGACGACTGCGACCGATTCGCGACCGACGATTTGGTGAGTCCGTTTCATAAAGACGGCCCTTAGCGTGGGTATTTTGGAGTCGCGGATCGGGAGACACGTCGACGGCCGAGGCCCGGCCGAGGTCTCTCACACGAGAGGTGACGGGAACCGCATCCGTCTCGCTAGCGAGGAGAGCTCACGCGTCGGGGTAACGTTGTCGACCGTCCCCGTCGTAACCGAAGACGAACGCACACCGCTGTCTCGAACAATCGTGAAAATAGCTGTCGCGAGCTTTGAAGGTCGTAATCGAGACGATCCGCTGCCATATGGAACATTATCGCGAGCGCGAATAGAGACCTGTAACAAATTAGCTGTCGAGAATAAATCTGTGTCCGGTGCAGTAGATCACAGCCCTCGTGTCTTATTGCTAACCCCATCTATCCTTAGAGCACCTCCGACCGCGATCGAACCAGCCCCTCTACCTAAGGGCGGCTGAGCTGCCGAAGAGTCGTACCGGCGACCGACGTTCCTCTGGTCGACAAGTTCTAAAGTCAGTGAAAATAGTATGGTGGTACGGCCGACCGTACTTGGCGCCCAATTCCGGAAGGTCGACCGGAGTTGCGAGTGTCATAGGAGTGAAATCGGGTTTCACTCCATTGAGCGATCGCCGTAGATTTGGTCAGCGCTGTCTCCGCGAGCCGACTACGCGAGGAAAAGCGTGGCAAATTATAAATAATATTAATTTTATTTATGCATGAGTTGATATATTGGTGTTTAACAAATGATTACATACAATGTTATGTACCTATAATGTAACGTTATTATATTGTAACTTATATTGTAACATGTTGAGGAAGTTTTCAATTTGTAAAAATATGTTACTATTCCCTTTCTTATTAAACAAAATTCAACCAATGAAAAGTCAGTAGGAGGATCAATGATCATTTATTTCTTTTTTCTAGATCTGTTAACATAAAAGATCAAAGACATTTTGTGCATTTCCGTCCAGTAGAATATGTTAATCTACTTTACGGACTGTATCAGTATTCATTATTGGTTCAAGGGATTATTCAGTCGATACCCCAACATTACTTTAAGGAAAATATAGGGAAAATATATAGTTTAGGCGAGACATCTATTAGAGGACTTGTTTAGTTGTACACGGATTGTATCGTAAATCCGATATTCCTATCCAAATATCGATACATGCTAATATCGAGAAATAGAATATCGATACAAAATATCGATAATGAAGCCTACAAGTATCGATATTTGAAGTATCGATACTATATCGCCCATCTCTACTCCAGTCCCCATAATGGCTTTTTCTGACACGCTCGCGCATGCGCTTCAGTCTAGTTGCTCTGAAGTTAAGCTTATAAAGTAAAAGCGAAGAAAAGGTTAAAGTCGGAAAATAAAAAACAAGAATTGCAGTAAATTATTGTAAAAATAGTTGAATGTTCAGCATCATTTTGTAACAATTCGGCGACAAATTAGCCACAAATTGCCGACCAATCAGAACCTAACCTGCACCCTGTTGGCCAGACTCTTATTATAGGGACTCTAGCTTTTACTGCCTCTGCGAGACCTCTGTCGCCACTCCCGTCGCTGCGAACGGTAGTTTGGCGAGGGCCCTGGATGTGGCCACAGACGGCGCTTTTTCGCTAAAGTCGCAGCGCGGCTGCAGCACTTGCTCGCGCGCGATCGGCGAGGCCGCCACAGACTCACGTGTTCAAAATTCAAAAGGGTCGCCGCGGTCTCTTCGACCCGCGCTCTGTACGTAACCGCGGAGCCGATGATCCTGTCGGGATTCGAGCAGCCTGAAGATCTGAAAATCTCCGCGATCATCGCAAAGCGTGGCGGTGACAGTTTCGCGCGAACATCGCCACGAGCGCGCCCGGGCAAAATCGAAGCATCTGGCGCACGTAGTCGACCGACAATTGAAATTGTTTGCACGACGCCGCATTGTTACTATCCGCCACGGCATCCATCTCGTCTATGAGCGCAACGATATTCACCTAAGTGTCCGGTTTTAATGTAACGCGTATTTGATATAAATGAGGTTATTTGCGCACCGTTAATGCATAACACATAAAGAATTCATCAATTAAACGGAGTCATCATCAATTAATAAATTAATCAGAGTGCTTCATTTCCATCCTGGGGAGGAAAATAAAAAATTCTTTTTAGTTAATTATTATGCGTTATGCAAAAATCTATGCTCCCACCCTTACTCTGTGAAGTTGCTTTGAAAGGACAGGAAGTGCCTCTGGTGGCGGTAATTGGTCAACTATCGAATCTTGAATTGCTTTTATGAACTTCGATAAATTGTTTAAGAACAAATATGATCACTTCTCTATAGTCATCCTCTTTTATCGATGAAAGTGCCTTTAAAAGTAATTTATAAACCTTTTGATTGGCTACAAGACACTTTTATCGACAAAAGAGAGTTGAGACTAAAGGCTCTCTCTGTAATTAGTCTTTATCCTAAAATCTCTTTTACTAATAAGTGTCTCTAAATATGGTTTATCAGTCTTCTGATTTGCTCTCAGTCGCACTTAGAAGCATTTTTATCGATAAAAGAGAGTTTAGCATAAAAATATTTATATATTATTTGTTTATCTCATATACTTCATTTTTTAATATGTTTTACTAGAGCACCACATAGCGCGCGCTTCGCGCGCGCCACTTTAGCCTTTTTGTTGTATTTACAATTTATATTATATTACTCGTTTTTACAAATTATATTCCCAGTAAACACAATGTTACATGTAACGTACGTGTTAGCTGTAATTTCCTATTCAACAATCTAACTGTTATATAACACGTATATTATATAACAGTTATGTTGTTTGTTGAGTAAGAAATTACAACTAACATGTATGTTACACGTAACATTGTGTTTGCTGGGATTACAATAAATATCAAATTTATATGACGCGAACAACACAACCTGATCTGTCACCGCGGCTGACAGCTGCAAGCGGCACGAATTTAACTGCGACGGAATCGAGACAATCGAGACGATCGAGACGGCCAATTAGCGTTGCGGAAAAGAGGCTTCACCTACTTCGATACATTCGAGATTTAGTTAACACGCACTTTTTCTGATAGGAGATTATATGTCAAAGAGGACTATTACTTATTTGAACGCCAGCTTCATGTTTTGTTTCCAGAAGTAATTTATGCGGGGACTGGTTTTCTTATAAAACGCGTCTTTCATAGCTTCTACTGCTGACGTGGAACCCTCCATATCCACCAGATTTATGCTCTTGATAATTCGATATTGCTTCAAGAGCATCGCGGTATAAAGAAGTGTCACTCCACCGCCAACGATGCACACTTTTACATCGGACTTCGTATTATTATCGTTATCTTCCTTCAGATTGTCATTTTGGTCCTTTGTATTTTTTGCTCCGTCTTTTTGATTGTCGACTGAAAATTCGCGATGTAAACAAGCGCTATAATATCTGAAGGTCGCGTCAATTTAAGAAAATATTTCCGCAACGGAGTCATGACTTTAATTTTGTCTCTTTGAGTGTGAAAGAATATGTTTGACACTTTTATGACATTTTTTTCTCGTTTTCATGCAATACTTCAAACATAGACCAAAAACAATGCCAAGGATGATCACGAAGAATTTGACGGATCTATGCGAGAGAAACAAGTGACGTGCGATACGTCGAGACGCACGTGAAACTGGCACGCGTAAAATTGTTTGCAGAAACCAGTGTCCGTGAACATAAATCTCGTAAATTCCACATGATTAGACATTTTTACAAAGATCAAAGAAGAGAATTTCAATCGCGTAATAAAATCAAGAACAGTGAGCGTTCAAATTAAAATACAAAAAGATTTTTTATTTTCTGTATAACAAAAATTTGTATAATATTCATTGTTGATACAGCGGGATAAACATTTGCGTGAAAGCAATTGATTAACTAACACGATCATTTTGCTGGCGGTCCTTTGCAAGAAATTGCCGATTCGTCGCGCCCGTCTGTCGATCATGGACATCTGCAAAAATGATTACCGTCGTTGAATATCCTTCATCTCTAATCCGAACGTTTGCAACATTTAACTTTCCCTTAACATTACAAAACTAAAAATATTTAGAAATATTCAGCGGGGAAGTAACGATTCAATCGTGGTGAAATATATATCAGGATTGCGAGTAATTAATTATCATGTTTAAATGACAATAATATAAGCCAATTCAACTACGGACTGTTTAATTAATGATTAATTGCA
The DNA here is from genome assembly GCF_010583005.1 of Odontomachus brunneus. Classification (NCBI taxonomy): domain Eukaryota; kingdom Metazoa; phylum Arthropoda; class Insecta; order Hymenoptera; family Formicidae; genus Odontomachus; species Odontomachus brunneus. Next base: position 1,948,377 of record NW_022639491.1, on the reverse strand, counting down.
ACTAATTCAATTAATAATCGCGAAATTTAATTTCCCAAATTTAATTGATTTTAATTAATCATTTTGACGCGCTTTAGATATACATTACCTCGCTTTTGATGTCAAGAGTTCCGTGGGATTAGGAACTTTAAACATTCTTTGATTAATTTTGCTCAAATCAATCATTAATTAGTTAAATTGGCATATATTTGTACACAAATCAATTATTAAATTGAGAATAATTGATATTTTTACAATTTTGGTTTGTATCATATAATATGCACATTAATCGCTTAATCTTCTTAGAAAACTATTGATTATTTTATATATATGTATATCTATATATATATATATATATATATATATATATATATATAAAAGAGAGAAAGACGAACGACATCACTTGTGCCGCAA
>NW_022639491.1:1947847-1947974 GCF_010583005.1 Odontomachus brunneus | reverse complement strand
ATATATATATATATATATATATATATATATATATATATATATATATATATATATATATATATATATATATATATATATATATATATATATTTATAATATATATATATTATTTATATATTTTTTTTAT
>NW_022639491.1:1947630-1947837 GCF_010583005.1 Odontomachus brunneus | reverse complement strand
ATCTGTGTCTACATTAGGCTACGGTTTTGGCGACAGATCTTGCTGTCGGACAATTGGTGCCAAATTTACAGCAAAAACCGTGCAAAGCTTGCAGCGCAACAAAGTCTCTGCGCAGTTTCTGCCGCCAATGTGCCGTCAAATCGCTACAAGCTCTGCGCGGTTTTTGCTGCAAATCTGCAGCAATTATCCGACAACTCTGCTACATAG
>NW_022639491.1:1947119-1947620 GCF_010583005.1 Odontomachus brunneus | reverse complement strand
AGAAGTTGCCGAAGCTACTGACGAAGAACAACGCCGAGGCGTTGAGCGTGCCGCTCGCCTTCATATCACTGTTGCATTTGGCGAATGAGGAAGGATTGAACTTGTGTTCGTTACCGGACATGTCTAATATCAATGTTGAAAGATATTGAAATCAAGATTTGTTTTGCGCGCGTATATTTGCATGTATATACATGTATATTGTATGTAAAGAGAGCGAATACATATAACGCATTTTGTACGTTAAAAAATATATATATAATATTTATATATTATATATACACACACACATATATGTGTGTGTGTTTATTGTTTTGCAAAACAATAACAAATACTGAAAACAAGATTAACATAAAGAATGCGTTCAGTCTGGAGATGATAGATTTTATGATATACATGATAAAGAAGCAGGACAACAACATGTCCAATCTGCAAGTAGCCAGCACATCTTTGGACGTAAGCAGTAAGATTTACGGGTTTCGAGTGGACAACTTGCATACGGAG
>NW_022639491.1:1946866-1947109 GCF_010583005.1 Odontomachus brunneus | reverse complement strand
GCAATTTGGCAGCAAGATTTGATATAACAGATCCTGCATCAAATTTGTTATCTATTTGCCATCAAAAGTTGATAGCAAGCTCTGCTCAAAATCTGTTAACGCAGGTTTGGCTATCTGGGTATATATATACAGGGTGTCCCGAAGTCCCATGATGACCCTTGGTGAGAACGTAGAACGGATTGAGGTGAGCAAGAAAGTCCTGTGCCGTTTTGCGATATTCGCAATAGTTTTTGAGAAATTAAT
>NW_022639491.1:1943271-1946123 GCF_010583005.1 Odontomachus brunneus | reverse complement strand
AATACTTAAGTATAGTGTTTTGGAAAGCTCTCGAGATAAGCTACAAGAATATACAATAAAAAATGGGGGTATCCATTTAAAAACATCATTGTGACCTTGACCTGATCTTTATGACGCAACTCAAGGTCAAACTGCTAATATCATAAAATATATCTTTTTAAACCCTACAACTTTTGTATTTAACATTTTTTTTTACTTTGTTTTCGAGATATTCAGGTGTTCTGGTATATAATATTCACCCTGTATGTATATACATGCAAATACACGCGTGCAAAACAAATCTTGATTTCAACACTGATATCAGACATGTCCGGTAACGAACATAAGTTCAATGTTTTCTCATTCGCCAAATGCAACAGTGATGTGAAGGAGAGCGGCACGCTCAGCGCCTCGGCATTGTTCTTCATCAGCAATTTCGGTAACATCTTGTAAATGTTACTGAACATCTTAGAGTCTTTAATCGTACTCTCTTCCATCTCTGTTTCCGCGATATTCGTGATATCCGCGTCGCTCGTAGACTTCAAGCATCTCCAGATTGACTTCTTCAGTTGCCGCATGTCGATTCTCTTTGCCTTCAAGCAGTACGCAATGGGTATCTTATTGACCAATTTCGGCGCCGAAATAAGATTGTCGCAGGTGAGGTGGCTCAACTTGAGGCTAACGCGTTCCTGTCGTCTTTGAACTCAAAATTGCATTCATTCTCGTTATTGTTGTCCCTAGCCTCGTCATAATCGCCGTTGTGCACGTCAGGACAGTAGTCCAACGTATCGTTCGGGTTATTGTAATCGTACCGGTCGTTGTCAGACACATCCACGGCTTCAGTTTTGTCTTTGTTCTGCTGCTGCTTGATGCTAATATACTGATGCAGGTACAGCTTTACCAACCGCATGATATCGTAGTGGATATCCTCGGGCAACATCAAATTCTCACCGCTCCATGCTGTCTTCGCCTGTAACTTGTTGAACTGGCTCAGCGCGAACTTCGCCTCACGTCCTTATTCTCTTCGTATGATAATTCGATCTTTTTTCTCCTCTTTAGCGGCGCCTGCATGCACGCCCCGATGACCTTGCTGCTCATGACAGCGTTTGCAGCTGGTCTCACGAATTTGTGGAACTTCCAATGAGTCGATCCAGCCCAGTGCAAACTTGCATTCGGCAGCACAAACGAGTATTCGGGTGCGGTAATAATCTTGAATCCATTCTCAGCTGAAGCGTCCACGATATTATCTACGTGATTCGTTGTCGCTTGCCGTTGTTGGCGTTCGCACAAGTACTTGTCGTCCTGCGTCTCAAAGCGAAATAGTTAACGAGCTCGGGCAATGGATTCTCGACCCCGTGTTTCACACTGGCATCGAGATCGAATTGGAAATGGTTGTCGACTTCGTCATCATCATGTTCCACCTCCGACGTATCCGACATCTTTTCGGGTTCGTTTTCAACAGACCAGCCAAGAAATTCAAAGTTCGAGTACGACGCGCAGATCTCCAGTTGTTCAAACTCGATATGGCGTATTCTGTCGAATTTACATTGCTTTCTTCATTACGGTGTCGACGAGTATGTCGTATAGATGCTGGTAAAAACCCGACGTAGCGTGATTAGGCAACATCGCTTGATACAGCATGTCGCTGGTCCGCAGATCGCCCTCGCCTATCATCATGGACAAGGGTCACGACATTGCCTCTCAACGCCTTTACGGTGCTGCAGATCTTCTGTCTGGTTTTCTTCTTCTTCAATACCTCTAGATCTACGTCCATTTTTCTGTAGTGCTGCCTCTTGCTTGTTCTGGTCCTGCTCAGCCTCCTCAGAAGCTTGCTTGTCCAAGCCGCCGATTATCTTGAGTATCTCCGTATGCAAGCTGTCCACTCGAAACCCGTAAATCTTACTGCTTACGTCCAAAGATGTGCTGGCTACTTGCAGATTGGATATGTTGTTGTCCTGCTTCTTTATCATGTATATCATAAAATCTATCATCCAGACTGAACGCATTCTTTATATTGATCTTGTTTTCAGCATTCAGCTTTATACATTGGTTGATACTCTCAGCTATTTGGGATGTCAGGACATAGAAATCCCAAACCCAAGAGTGTCTTTTGTTAGATCCAGCTAGTGCTGAAGTATTAGGTGTGAAAATGTCACGTCGTCGAGCAATACGTTCTGCCTCATCATCATCGTTTTCTGAGAGAACACTAGACAGTTGTTTCTGAGCGACAATAGATTCCGTATTGATGACGAAGAGGCTGGAGACTTATTTAGTGAAGTCTCCATCCTCTTATGTATATGCATGGATTTACGAGCTTCCATTTTATACAACTTAAAACTTTACAACATATACATATGTACAAACATATTAGGTAGTAAACTTAGTTCCTGCGGTTTTTTTGTTTAAAAAACTCATTTATTTCGACATTAAAAGCAAAAAATACATTAATCGAAGTATTTTCCCTCGCTAGCTATACATTTTTCCCATCTTTTGGGAAACGCGTAGATTCCGCGACAATAGAACGATTGGTCTTTTGATGCAATCCATTCGTCGATCCATTTTCGTACATCCTCGTAATTTCTGAAGTGTGTATCCACCAAGCCGTGCTGCATCGACCGGAACAAGTAATAGTCCGAAGGAGCTAAGTCTGGTGAATACGCTGAGTGCGGGAGAACTTCCCACTCGAGCTGCATCAGTGTTTCTTTGACGGTTTTGGCAACGTGTGGTCGAGCGTTGTCGTGCAAAAGCATGACTTTACGTCGATTGCTGGCTACTGCTGGCTTTTTTCCAACAATGCTTTATTCAGACGGTTTAATTGTGATTGATATCGATCCCCCGTGATACTTTCGTTCGGTCTGAGTAGCTCATAATAA
>NW_022639491.1:1936299-1943261 GCF_010583005.1 Odontomachus brunneus | reverse complement strand
TTCGAAAAGCAATTTATGAGCTGCAGCTGCAGTTTTTTTCAAGTCAAAGTAATGAAGCAGCACATGTCGAAAAAACAACTTATCACGTTCCATATTTAATCAAAAGAAAAAATAGCACTGCTCGCTTAAATGAATCTCTTCGCACTGAATTTTATTGACAAATGTCTAACCTCTAAAATGCAGCCAGTTTCAGATGTCAAAATAAATTACACCTACAACTAACGTCATCTAACTATGAGCCGCAGGAACTAAGTTACCACCTAATATATACAAATTGTATAATAATTTGTATGTCTATTCTCAGAGAATCCAACTGTTACCTTCCTGAAAGAAATAAATATATACCATGTACTTAGTGTTTTGACCATTATATCTAATCAAGCATAAACTATATATAGTCTACTTTTAGTACAACCATTACAACTGTTGCAAATACATTATATACTATGCAAATAAGCTTCTAAAAGATTTTTTGAAGCTAATCCTAAGCTAATCAATATAATTATTTCTATGTCATTACACCCCAGATAGCCAAACCTGCGCGAACAGATTCCGAGCAGAGCTTGCTATCAACTTTTGATGACAAATAGATAACAAATTTGATGCAGGATCTGTTATATCAAATCTTGCTGCCACATTGCCGCCAGATATGCGGCAGAGCTTGTTGTCGGATAATTGCTGCTGATTTGCAGCAAAAACCGCGCAAAGTTTGTAGCGATTTGACGGCAGGTTGGCAGCAGAAACAGCGCAAACCTTGTTGTGTTGCAAGCTTTGCGCAATTTTTGCTGCAAATTTGGCACCAATTGCCCGACAGCAAGATCTGTCACCAAAACCGTAGCCTAATATAGACACAGATGGCTATGGTTTTGCTGTGGGTTTTTGATCAAATTTGCTGCCAATCTGCGCGCAGTTTGCGCTCAATTTGCTTACTGGGACATATAAGGACGCTACTAAATTTAAACTACTTAATATTACACCTAAAGCCATCAATTAAAAACTGTAATTATAACGAAATCTGAACTCTCCTTTTGTTTTTGACCTCAGATTGATCTCAGACTGGAACTTTATCTAAATAATTTTGGTAATTATTAAGTTTAGCACCTAGTTTCGTCAAAATCGGAGGTGGTGATGCTAAACTTAATAATTACCATAATTTTTATTAATTTAGCACATAAAAACATCTCACCTCTTTTTTAGAAGCCTAAAGAAGGTGGGTTGTTTATGAAACTAATAAAATTGCTGTATTTTACTTCACAATGAACATATTTGTCTTAAAAGTGGCATGTTAGTTATTAATTGATTGAACTTTAGATTTATTGTATATTCAATTAAATATTACATTGTACTCACCATTCAAAGCAGTGAAATTATTCGCTATTTTCTCCAGATCGGCTCTCATCAAACGAAGTAATGTATAATATCGTTGCAGCTCATCGTATGTTTTCTGCAGAACTTCCAAGTTTCGTTCGCTATCCTGGGGAAGAAACATCGGTGTGAGAATACTAAGGATTTCTTGTTTGTTTATCTATTATGTCTATTATAAAAATAATATAATGTAATATTGTATTTAACCATAAAATATATCTGCAGATATAATGAATCATTTCTTCTTTTTTAGAAAAAAGCCAAAGATGGTTGCAGAAAATACCAGCGATAATGACGGTCAGTTACCAGCGATAACTGATGGAACACTAACAGCTGACCAAAGACCAATATAAAATATAAAGTACCAAAGACCAAAGACCAGTAAAAAGTATATTATTAAAAGATGCCAGACTATTGTTATAGATATAATTATGACAAAGTAATTTGCATCATAAATATGATATACAATAGACATGAATAAAGAAAAAACATTAATTTTGTACGTGACGATAACTTTTATTCAAATAATGAGTTTGTTTGGTAGTAATTCGGCAAACACAATGTAAAGTACACGTTAGTTATTTCTTACTCAACAACTTCTGCAACTGTTGCATAACACACGCGTTATATAATAATTACATTGTTGGGTGAGCAATTACAACTAACTTACATGTAACGTTATATTTGCTGGATTACAAATAAAAAAAAAAACTCTTTAATTGAATAAAAATCTTCGTAACATATAAGGTAAATGTACCAATGCCCGGACATGTACCAATCTCCGGACATTGTTATTATTTTTATATTTGAATATGAATATTTCAACTTTCAACATATAATACATACATATTGCTATACATATATTTAATATTTATATTTAGTGTACGTTGAAAGGTGAAATATTTAGAGAAATATTCAAAATAATAAGAGTGTCCGGAATTAGGTACATGTCCGGGCATTGGGACATTTATCTTAGTAAAATTTACGTTTACTCTTCTTTTTTTCTATTTTACATCATATGTATGATGAATGCGATAATTATGAAATAATAAGTAATATTAGTTAAATTTTGCAAGGTGCAATGGAAAGAAATTAAAGTACAAATACACGCCAAAACGTTTATTTTATTTAATTAATATTAAATGTATTGTATTGCATTTTTTGTTTTTTTACATTTAACTATAACAATTTACTATTAAGATAAAAAATATACTAAAATATTTTTTATTTAATTAAATATATAGTATTGTACTTTTCTTGTTTTTTATTTAGCTATAACTAAATATAATATAATTTATTTTATATTTTTATATTTTATATTTATATTTTTATATTTTATAAGTAAATTTATAATATAATACTTTGTAAAAACAGTTTGGCAAATTTATAAAATTATCGTTATATATTTTGTATTTCGTTCGAATCAATAAAACAATTTTATGTATTTCTGTGTAGCGTTAATATTGAGTGCATTCCCATACATGTTTCCCATAAAACTAACTTATATCTCTATAATGTTGTGAGGATATATTGTCGGGAAATTAAAATATTATTGAGATATCTAAATAAAACCATGGATATGTAGAAGATATTTATGGAATATAATAATGTCTGCTGTTGCGAATATATCTTTCTGCTGATGAATATATCTTCTACCGATAATTATTTATAAAGATATCTTCATAATATCCTACAAATATCAGCCGATAAACTATTAATATCTCTATGCTTTCGCAAGGGCGGACATTAGTACATTCCACAAATATCCTTTACATATCCATAGCTTAGTTTAGATATCTCAATAATATTCTGATTTCCCGACAAGATATCCTCACGACATTATAGAGATCCACGTTTGCTGTGTGGAATATTGTACTCACCATTCAAAGCAGTGAAATTATTTGCTATTTTCTCCAGATCGGCTCTCGAAGTAATGTATAATATCGTTGCAGCTCATCGTATGTTTCCTGCAGAACTTCCAAGTTTCGTTCGCTATCCTGGGGAGGAAACATCGGTGTGAGAATATCAAGGATTTCTTGTTTGTTTATCTATTATGTCTATTATGTATTATAGCATGTTCGACTGACTTTGGTTTAACCCATTCTGGGTTATTCAGCTTACGTTTATTAGTCGAACAAGTACTTATAAGCTTTATGATTGGTTAGCAGAGACTTATGACGTCATTAATCGCTTTCGAAGCGATTAACTCAAGGTCAGTCGAACGCGCTATTAGTTTCGTGAATAGCAAAAACAGATCTCATTTTATTATACTACATAATATATCACCGCAATTCCGCTGATGTACTTTTCTTTCTGTCCCATGAAGCGGTAAACGCAGCAGCGAAATTATGTTTTAACCAATCGTAAAATAATTGTATATTTTCATAAAAAATATTTTACTGAGAAACTAATCTTACTCTTTACTAATTTATCATATATTATATTATTTGTATAAAATATTATTAAAATTATTAAAAACGTAAGAAATAATAAAAAATAATTAAAAAATCTACTTTTTGTATTATTCCGCGTGATCCGCTTCCGCGTATTCCGCTCCATGGGACACAAGGAAAATAGAAAAAGCGCCGGAAGAAAAGCGGAAAGGCTGTGATTGGTCGTACTTACTCCGTACGTTCCGCTGAAGATTTCCGTTCCGTGGGACGGCGCCTTAATGGCTCCTACACGCAGGACGCGGTAATGCTTGCCGCGCGGCGGAAGTCCGCGCGACAGCCAATCATTATGTTGTTTTTCCGTAAGAGCTAGAAGATTATTATGGAGAGCAGCATTAAATTAATGTTATATTTATATTAATAAATGTTAATATTTTGATTATTTTTTTTAATTATCAATTATTATTTTTTTTTCAATTTTTCGATATTTGTAAATACATTATTTTTTAAATAAATCATAAACATGAATAGGTATTTAAATCGAAATAGATATTTATATCGAATTAAATAAGGTGTTTAAAATTTACAAATATCGAAAAATTGAAAAAGTTAAAAAATAAAAATAATAAAATTTGAAAATTAAAAAAAATAAGAAATGAAAATTAAAAAAATAAGAATTAAAAAAAATTTTTAAAATGGTGCCACGCGGACTATAAATTACGACTTTTTTAACATAAAAGTGGCTATAACTCCGAAACGACTTATTTCCGGACCTATGTTTATATAGTTTTTTTTCCTTCTTTTGGAGTCCTGAATCACGTCCCGAAATATTTTGATTTTTCGGACACTCTGTATAACAGTTATATTTTGTGTTTGCTGGGACAATTGTAGTAAAAAATATGGAAAAATAATTTATTAATGAGTTGTAGACGGATATTGCAAATGTGGGATATTGCTATTGGAGGTTTATTTGTAATAACAGCATCTGAAATTAACTCTGAGGACTTTTTATCCTCTAATAACTCTCCATGTTCCATGTACTAAATCGATTTCAATTAATGACATTTTTTATATTATTTGATATTATTATTAGACTGCCTCTTTCTCTCTCTCTCTCTCTCACAATTTTTATAAAAGCAATACTGATACATTACTGATTGGGACCCGATGACGGATATACGACGAACCAATAGCCAATAAAAAAATTTATTTTCTAAGGACAGTACATCACTAGTAGTAATCTTAAAAAGTGCAATCTTGATGCATCCACGAGATGCATTCAGCTAAGGAGCGCCCCGATTGACCACGGTACGATTGGACACAACCAACCGATGAAAAGAATTATCTAGTGAATTACTAGGTCGAACCAATCATTACAATCTGTGTCCAATAATATCGTGGTCAATCGGGTCCCACCCATTCAGCTACATCTGTGCAAATAAAAGAACGCAACTCGTGTGTCACTGGCTTAAGTCTCGATTTACAATAGGTGTGGTAAGCTTTAAACTTTGAGAAATTGACCAATCATAGTCGAATTATAGAAGAATAATCAATCGTGATTGGTTAATTTCTTACGGCTTAAAGCTTACTACACCTATTGTAGATCGGGACTGATGCCTCGTCTACAATGGCAGTAGTAGTAATAAATAAGCAGTAAGCAAATTGACCAATTCCATTCTCACGATTCAAGAATTATCGATTGTGATTGGTCCATTTACTTACTGCTTATTTTTTACTACTACTTCTATTGCCATTGTAGACGACGCATAATGCAGGATTCACACCGTATCCGATGTCCGATGTACGACGTCCGATATCCAATAAAAGAATAGCTTTCCAATAGAGAATTGAATTCTATATTAGAAAGCTGTTCTCCTATCGGACGTCGTAAGTCGGACATCTGATGCAGTGTGAATCCTGCATAAGGGCCTTTGCACGTAGAAAAATTTTAACCGTAACCGTAATGGCTTCTGCACACAGGACGCGGTAATGCTTGCCGCGCGACGGAAATCCGTGCGACAGCCAATTAATATGTTGTTTTTCCGTAAGAGCTAGAAGGTTTTTAGGGAAAGCAGCATATTGATTGGCTGTCGAGTGAACTTCCGCCGCGCGGCTGTGTGCAGGAGCCATAAGGTCGTAAGAAAACTGACCAATCAGAGTTGATTATTCTCCTTGCGTTTGAGGAATAATCGACTGTGATTGGTCAGTTTTCTTACGACTTTACGGTTACGGTTAAAATTTTTCTACATGTAAAGGGGCGCCGCACACGAATTAATAACAGTATTTATATTAATAACAGTAAAAATGAACCAATTGCAATCGAGTATTCACAAAAATGGCAACCTTACAGTTCGACGATACTCAAAGTGATTGGTCAATTTTTACGGTACGTCTTACGTTACTGTTATGTCAATTCGTGTACGGTACCTCAAAGGCCCTAACATGTTAAGTTTACGGATTTCTTTGTGCGTTGACTTAAGTTTAAGTTTACGTACAGGTATGGCCACTGTATTGTCAGTGGGTACTTTCCAGTTGTGTATACTGTGTTACACAAAACCATATTGGGTGCATATTATCATACAAGATATTTTAGATAATATGTGACCAATAAACTGGTTTTGTGTACGTATGTGTCAAGATGTATTAAGCAATTGGAAAGTACCCAGTACTTAACGTAACGTAACATGTTACGGATGTGCTTGTGCTTTGGCTCCAATTCCGTATCCTCTAGAAGACAATAAAAATCTAGGAAATAACAGAATGTTTCCGATCGGAATTGATTCCCGCTTTAAGCGGGAAGCACACACTCTCCCATAAAAACATTATATCAATATACTAATCTTTTAATCACATTATGTAACTGCAATATCGAACGACCGATTAAAAGATTAGTAACTTGTTTAAATTATGGGAAAGCAGCAACGTTCGACAAGTGAAAAAAAAATTAAAAAAAAGTTAAAACAATATATAACTTGCATATTTTTCGGATTCCCCCGATTGATTATCAATATTGGAGTCAAAATAAATATTTTTACCAAAAGAGTTGCAAAAAGATATCAAAATTCGAAAAAGGCCTTATTGTACATAATTACCCGAAAAAGAACCAGGAATATTGAAATACTAGATAGTACATCGATCGTGCCTGACGGTACTTCCACAGCAGCGCTTGAGATCGATATTTCGGTCAAATACATGATTTTTTAATAT